>NW_015642822.1:237009-237803 GCF_001515625.1 Sinocyclocheilus rhinocerous
GCTTCTATTTGGCGTAATATTTATATGCAGAAATTGACTTTGGCATGCAAAAGACTGATAAATTCATAATTGGCATGGCTGGTTCAGTCGACAGAAATACGGGACACACAGGCCTATAATAACTGCTGAAATGTTTGCGGGGCAATTCTCAGGTCAGTCTGAGCGCTCATGGTACGCACAGTGCGTACAGCCCTACACCTGCAGGCGCCACTGGGCTAAATTCACAGAAAATGTCAAATTCTAGTTATTATTAAGAAAGTATTTGTTTAAATGTTGTCTTTTGCTGAACCAAAACCATTTTATATATGTGATTATGCCTCTTGGACCAGTGTGTTACTGTGATTTTTAGCATTGTTAAGGAAGTATTAGGCACTCCAGCCTCACTTTGTGCCTAACAGCACCATTTAACTTGAGTAAACTTGCGTTTCTGTGGCTCTCAACTTGTAGCTTGCAGGGTTATTATAGTTAAAGAAAACTAAAACTCACACCATAAATATGTTACTTGAAACAAAATGAACATTAACTGAAATAAAATTTTTAAAAAAAGAAAACTTTTGTTTTCTAGTTGCCAAGGCAACATCTCTCATTTTTAGTTAGTTTAACTTGATGCACTAAAATAACTAAAACTGAAAAAATATATAGCCACAATAATAATAATAATAATAATAATAATACAAAATGCAAAAATTGAAGTAAATTGACAAAACTTTTACTAAAATAAAATAAAAAATCTAAAAATAAAAACCAATTCAAAATATTAATAAAAATAATACTACAATATCTCAATGATACTA
>NW_015642823.1:0-2268 GCF_001515625.1 Sinocyclocheilus rhinocerous
ATATGACGAGTGGAATGATCAGAGTCCTTTCCTTTGCAGGAGCTGCAATGCACACAGGAAGAGCACACACCTCAGCGATCCAGGAACTAGGAGGAACACAGGAGGTAAGTAATGCAGGAAGTATTCCAATGGAAGCAGTAGCAAAGTCATTGAGTCCTCTACGTGTATACAAGACCGGACAATGAGGGTGTCTGAGGTGTGTGCTTTTATGCAGGCTGGTTGATGAGGTGGAGGGTGACTGAGGTGTGTGCTTTTATGCAGGATGATTGATGAGGTGCTTGATTGGTGACAGGTGCAGGTGCTCAGTACTCAAGTGAAGGTGGTTGCGGTGATTGGGAGGTGACTGAGTCTGGCCGATCTGTGACAATATGGCCCTAATACAGAAAAACAAACATTTTTAAATGCCACCCAAAATGACCCTAGTTAACTTCTATTAAAAATGTCGCAGTCATACTTACAGGTAAGTTAGCTGAAGAGTCTGCACACAGAGGTGGCAACCATGTCACTGTCACATATGAGCTAAAACAATGGACCTTTATGTTCTGTTATATACGATTTAAAATTACAGTTAATTGGATTGCATATAAAGGATCACTTATGCACACTTTCTCACTACAAATAAAAAAGGGTTCTACACAGAAGACAGGGAAAATATTACCTTTAAGTCAGCAATATCTCTGACAACTGAAAGGCAGGCATTCAAAATCTGCCATTCATTAATCATTTAATGCCAATCATTTCATATTCGCTCATCACAAAACAAAAGCATGATTGTGCATGTGATATTACTCACAGTCCCTTCAACATCATTTGGATGTCCCAAGGTAATAAAATCTGATCTGTCCAGAATTGTTGCTCCTACTTGAGCCAAAAATTGTTGTCTTGATTCCTTTTCATTTAAAGCATTTTTTATCTAGAAAAACAAAAACAATTGTAAGTATGATTATACACTTTGCATAAAAATGCAAAATAATTCAACATACCTTCTTCATTTGGTCACTGCTTTGTGGATGCATCCAGCATGCCCTGTTTGGCTGCACATTTCGTAGGGCTGTCATGTCCATCACTGAACCCTGGCTGGGGTCTGAAAAGAGACTAAATATTATGACCCAACTGTATTTACTAAGTGAAGTGTTTATCATGACATTACTTACAGTGTACTTGGTCTATTTGTGTAATATCACATGAGAGTCTCTCACTATCATTTAGGGACTGTGGAGGTGTACCTTCACATACAGTACAAGAAAAAGTGATTTTACAATACATGACAAAATTACTGGTCATTGTAAGATATAACAAAACATAATTACCAAGTACTATCTGACCATAACCATTGAAGGTTAACTGATCACTTGGTGATACAACTTTTCTTAGGCTGTCCTCCATGTTCTTATTCTGTGCTGTGTTATAATGGTGAATGATGTTGCGCATCAAAAACGTGTGTCCTGATGGCGTGAGCATGTTCAGAAAATAATTGTTTTTGCGCATTGCAGCAAAGAGTTGCTCTGCGGTTTGAGTATTTACCCATCCACAAAGTTCTGGGACTACTTGGACTCTCCTAAGAGCATCTCTTGTGTCTTTTGTGTTGAATTAATGGAATCTATCATACAAAGCATAGTGCTCTAATGATCCAGTCAAAGGATGGCAGTTGGCAACCATGGTAGATTAACTTTGAGCTTGCCTTCTTTTGCTAGCTGGATATTTGCTGTAGTTGGTTCAGCAAGTCTCCCTTCATGGGGACTGAAAGGTAGAGAATCTGCTTCACAAAGATTAACGTGTGCTGCAAGTCCTCTAGCAAAGTCGTATATTACAACGTTAGGAAAGTGCTTCCAACTCAGCAGCAAGTCTGCAAAGTCTCTGGGAGACTCTGCTCTTATGTTGAATTTGATGGAATACACTATTCCACATGGACATGTAATGACTGCCCAGCCACCTAAGAGAAAAGTACAAAAGTACAATTTAAAGAAAGTACAATTTTAAAAATATGTAAAAATCATTACAATGATTACTTAAAAAACAAACAAAAAATACAAGTAACACTTCAACTATTAACTTAGTAACAGTAAAAGACGGTTTTCATAATTTCTTCATACCATACTCAAATTTTGTGTGAATCTACCTACTTTTACCAACAATTTGTCAGTGGGTTGACTCAAAGACTAGTTTACTCAGTGTTAATTAACCCATGTATAAATTGCAAGTAGGTTCTTTTAGCAAATGAAGTATTGCGTCTTCCAATGAAAGCATCATTGCTGAAAATTAAATGTC
>NW_015642824.1:0-243 GCF_001515625.1 Sinocyclocheilus rhinocerous
AATGTTGAATACTGACATTTGCAATTATTTAAAAAATGAAAAGATTCTTGAAATATAAAATTAAAACAATTAAAACCGCCAGTAGGTGGCAGCAAGTCACTGTTAAGTGAGTCATTGCGATTGAACCGAATAATTTAAACAGTTGACGCATTCAGGAACGAAACACGCTCATGTTGCTCAGAGATGCAAAACCGTGCTGTGGCTGTGTTTGGAATGATTTTTGTTGGCGAAATAGAGCAAAAA
>NW_015642824.1:338-854 GCF_001515625.1 Sinocyclocheilus rhinocerous
TTTATTGAACTGTTGTATAAAATCAATATCACATTTGTAACCATGTTTTAAAAAAAAAAGGCACTCTTTGTGTGATATTGATTAACTGTGTGAAATGATATAAATATATACATTTTCTGCCCCCTTATCGTGAATGATGTGATCATTCTTAATGCATATTAATAGACTGAATCATGCAGTGAAAGAACGCACTCTAAATGCGCACGCGCACTAAAGCATGTGTTGGTCTAACCAGACTTCATCATGCAGTCGCTTATGCGTGCACTCTGTAGGTGTGTTTTGTTTGGTTTTTGCAATATACTCGATAATGTCATAATGTCTCACAAGTTCAGTATGTGCGCTAAACCTGCGCAGATTTGGCTTGCATGAACTTGCCCAAGAAATAAATGAGTGAACATAACTTACGAAAAGTAACCCGCCAAATTGGCTAGTGACTTGACAGTGTTACCCGCCAAAGCTGATTTTTTACCTGCATTTGGTGGGTTGGCGGGTGTTAATTTCAAACCCTGCATACAT
>NW_015642825.1:0-3434 GCF_001515625.1 Sinocyclocheilus rhinocerous
TCCTGTTCCTGTCCTGATTATGTTGATTTAATCCCAGGTGTTCCCGTATTGTTCATGTGTACATGTATTGCGTGAGTGTTCCATGTTCCTTTGTCTTAATTAAACCCATTTGGATTGATGTACACTTCGTCTCCCTCCGTTCCTTGCTCCTCACTCCGCTCAGCAGTGCACTCGTGACAGTATGGTTGACTACTACTACGATATACTAGTTATTATTTGTACTAGAATCTACGAACTACTACAAACAATGTATGTGAATGAAATAACGCATAAGGACTCTTCTTATGTATAAGTCAGTAAGGTTTTTTTATTGTTGTTTTTGCCTGGAAAAATTAACACTTTTATTCAGCAAGGATGCACTGATCAAAAGTGACATTAACATTTTTATAATGTTACAAAAGATTTTTATTTCAGATATGTTTTTCTTTTGAATTTTTAAAGAATGCTTAAAAAATTATCAAGATCTCCACAAAAATATTAAGCAGCACAACTGTCTTCATTAACTATGAATAATAAATTAATTTTATATAAAATATTTATATTAAAACCATTTAAAATATAATAAAATAGAAAACAATTATTTAAAATCAAAATAATATTTCACAATATTACTATTTTTACTGTATTTTTGATCAAATAAATACAGCCTTGGTGAGCAGAAGAGACATAGTCAAAACAATAACAATTAAATTAAAATGTATTTGATATATTGATATTAATTTATTAAGACTAATTAAATGTTAAAAACAAATGTCATGGCTGACAGATGGAGAGGGTTAGAACACATTTACTTCTCCTGGGACTACAAACACTAAACAAAACTGAACAGTGTTTAAGTCAACATTTGACTCAATCACAGAATGACTAACATGCCCTCATATACTGTTACATTATATTTTTTATCGTTAACCCATTTTACATTTGCAGTTTTAGAATAATATAAAAATATTTTAATAAAATTCATTTTAAACAAATCAATTAGTTTAATAACATCAGGTTAAAAACAACTTGAGGGTGAGTAAATTATGAAAGCATTTTCATTTTGGGGTGAACAGTGACACAGTTGTTCCTAGACTCCTGTACTGCTCCTGCTTTACATAATCTGGCAGCCGCTTAGAAATATCCAGAATGGGAGACTAATAAAGCTATTAATGCATGTTGCCAATGCAGATCTTCAGCACGATCGGACATTGTGAGATCATTTTCAATTACCGCCATAGTGTGTGTGCATCTCATTACATCCGCAGGAAATGGCTCACATTCACGTGGCTTTGATTATTGGTTCCTAATGGCTTCTTGCAGATCACACAACCACATCCTCTAAATATCTCACAGGTCTTAATGTCCTTCAGGGAATCGCCGGACCTCTCTGCGGCACAGGGACGCTACAGCGTGAGATCAATACTGACTTCAGCATCCTTTAATTCTCAAGCTGGATATCGATCGTGTGGCAGGTGGGAAGCGGGGATTGTCCCACCTTGCATGCCATAGGTGTCCGACAAGAGAGAGACAGAGGAGAACGAAAGCATATAGACAGATAATAACCATTGATGTTTACCCAGTAACAAAGTGAAATGTCAATAAAACATATTTGTGAGATACGCGGTGACTCTTTTAGAGTGTGTGCTAGTTTTTAGCCTGTATATCTGTAGGTTAGAATGGATTACACTTAAAAAGGTCTACCAAAAAGACTCTTTTGACATACACGTCCTGTCTGTGTTCAAGACAGATTCACGATAGCGGCTACTGTCTGGTTTGAGGAGATAAAAACTGAGATGATGCAAGAATATGCCATTTTGAGGAAATAAAGTCATTAATCCCTTGTCAAGCAACATACTGACGAAATACACACACACAGAGCCACAGTATAGATGTGACACCAAAAACGAGAGATAAATCTCTGAAGAAATGTGTCATCCTTCTCTTATCTTTAAGATTAAGCAGATTAAGATGAAATCCTCACTTGTGCATTAGTCTCCTTTCCCTGGGACTCAATGGTAGCACGTATGGATAACTTCCTGTATGACAATGAAGAGAAAAAACATATTTTCCAAAGCGATTACTCCAAATGTATAAGCCACACTCAAGAATGGCACACAGACTTAAACTGGCAGGTGGCATCAGTGCCTGAGGGAGATGTGACATCTCCTCAATCTGACAAAGCCCACATGGGCTCGTATCTGACACTGGCAGAGGAACAAACCTGTAAACATGTATGTTCCTGTTGCTCGCTGACGCTGTTTGCAAGCCCCCCTGGGATCTTGAACTATTTGTTGTGACATTTTTATACAGGTGAAGCAATATACCCACAGAGATCTTTTTGTGTGTGTGATGGACACAACTGAAGGAGGTGTCCTGGTTTGAGAGGATATAATGATAGATTGGGTTCCACATGCTCAGGGAACAGAAGTCATATGACCTTCAGCAAACTTTATTTTTGTGGTGGACCACAATGACAGCTAGATTAACTCTTTCCCTGCCATTGATGGAATTTTCTGGCTTTCCGTGTTTTCACTGTTATACAGTAGGAGGCGCTACTAAACATCTTCTGTACGTCTGGATCAAATACAGACGAAGAAGAAGAAGCAGAAACAGGTGATCGTGTATGTAAGCAGATGCATATGTAAAATAACACAATCATCAAATATTATAATTTATAATTTAATAATTATAATTTATGCATTTAGCAGACGCAAGCGCCTTACAGTGCCATTCAGGCTATACAGTTTTTAGCAGTATGTGTATTCCCTGGGAATCAAACCCACAACCTTTTGCGCTTCTAACGCAATGCTCTACCACTGAGCCACAGGAACATATTAAACAGTATATAAATAAAAACTGCCTAACGTTACCGAATGAAATGTCGACACAAAGTGGTTTAGGACTGTGAAGCTTTGAGAGTGTTGATGAAGCGAAGTTTTGATCATCGATCTGAATTCCATCTGGACGTAGACTTGGACAAAAACATGCTTTTCTCAGCTTTTTGTTCAAAATGTTGCTCTTTTTATGAAACTTGCCCACATTCAAGTGTTGATAAAAAAAAGAATGCATGAAGCTAGAATAAAACGGTTTGTTTCGTTTTAAAGCAGATGATTTGTTCTTTCTTTTGACATATTGCATGTTCATATATATTGAAAAAACAAAATATTCTGAGGGACATGAAAGCAGAATTATTTATTGTTGTAAAACTGATTTTAACTTTTGGCCAATAGATGGCACTGTCATCAATTTTATACAGTATTTTCAGGGGTTGGTTACACTGGAACATATACAATTTCGTGTCAATATGCCAAAGAGTTGTAGAGATACAGCCGTGTGTCCATTTTTGCATCTTGCTGTCAAATTCGTTAAAGCGTTACATGAGAACAGACAGGTGTGTGAAAAGGTTAAAGGTGCACTGCAGTATATAACCCTGACAGCTAGTGGTTGAAATA
>NW_015642825.1:3820-4545 GCF_001515625.1 Sinocyclocheilus rhinocerous
GTATACATCGTGAACATTTGTGTAATTCTACATATGAAATTAACATTACTTTCCATACCGGTTACACATGCAGCTTTATTAAAAGAATGGTCAAAGCAGGCAGGGTCAAAAACAAGGCAAATAGGTATAATCCAAGACAGACAAAAGAGTAATCCAATAATCAGCCAATGGTCAGGGCAGGCAGCAAACGATCAAAAACAGGGTAAAACAGTTCAAGGTCAAAAAACAAGCAAGGCAAGGCAAGGAACACGGAGAACACAAAGACAATACTGGCGATACAATAACCAGCAATGTGAGTGTGAATGAGTGCAACCTTTATAGTGTGACTGATGGGAAACAGGTGTGAATGTGTGATTGGTTCCTGGGTGAGGGATCATGGGAAATGAAGTCCGGAGAAAACAAAGACAATACACATAATTGTGACAATATCAACCTGATTTCATTAGAAAACGTGGTAACACTTTATAATAACTTTCATTTATAAATCATTAACAAACATATAATGCTTAACAGATCATTAGTTAATAGCCTATATATTCACATAGCTAGAAATATGAGATAATGTTCTAGTTAAATGTTTACTAATGAACTTACTAAACATTACCTAATGACTAACATACGATTATTTCATGTAAATTGAAATGCTTACAAATGTCAGTAAACTTTCAGTTCATATGATCTTCATTTGTTGGTCTTTGTTTGTTGTGTAGACCTCTATTTACACA
>NW_015642825.1:5218-25528 GCF_001515625.1 Sinocyclocheilus rhinocerous
TTCATCATTTGCAAATGTTTATAAATGTTTACTAATCATTACTACCTTTATGAGCAGTCATCTCAATGACATAAAGTGTCCCGAAAGAGCTGAATTTACCCTATTCACACATCTTTACTAATCATTTATTAATCATTTGTTCATGTTTGTGCAGTACCCAATCTAAAGTTGAAATTATTCATCATTTGTAAATGTTTATAAACGATTACTAATCATTTAGTATCTTTATGGGCATTGGACTTTTAGCTAATGTAACAAGGTTTGTGTAAAGGGTGGCTGGTTAAGTTTAGCTAAATGCTTGCTAAAGACATCCCAATCTAAAGTTGAAATTATTCATCATTTGTAAATGTTTATAAACGATTACTAATCATTTAGTATCTTTATGGGCATTGGACTTTTAGCTAATGTAACAAGGTTTGTGTAAAGGGTGGCTGGTTAAATTTAGCTAAATGCTTGTTAAAGACATAACAGATTGTAATTTTGGGTCCACCCCTAGCCTTATACCTAAACCTATCCATTAGTGGGCCGTAAACAGATCTCATGAAAAAGTACAAATTGGATTGTATGAAATCATGCGAATTTGCCACCAATTTGGCAAAACGTAAAATAGTTTTGAATTGCCATGAATCCATTCTAACAAAACCATAAAAATAGGTAAACGAAAAATAAGAATTTTTAAAAATTGTGTCATGTTTGGCCACTAGGTGGCGCTGATCCCCAAACTTCTCAAGCACCTTGCATTTGAATTTTACACCAAAATTCAAAATGGCCAACACCCAACTTGGCCACTGTAGGAACACTGCATCATTTGTCTCTGAATGCTCCTCAGAAATCTAAAGCAATCACAAAGAGAGTGACATGAGATACATGAGACTTGTACCAAATCAGTTCCTTGGTTATAAATTCAGAAAAGCCAATCTTCTAATTGCAGTTACACAGCGCTGCACCACTTACATGTGCAATGGAAATGCTGTAACCTGTTATTATGGATGCCCAAATAAATGTGTTTTTTTACGTGAGCTGTGTGAAACAAGCTTTAGACGGACCACCTCTGATTGTCTCCATTACGGCTAAAAGATCATGCGACTACTAATCAATCACAGAAATGAGCAGTAGCATGGTGGTTCAGCAGATCTCCATTACAAAAGATCATGCGACTACTAATCAATCACAGAAATGAGCAGTAGCATGGTGGTTCAGCAGAGAGATGTGCAGATGCACCTATAATGAGAAGCAGAAGGACAACAGGGAGCCATTGATGCTCTTGATGGATGAACACAAGTTAACAAGTGAATCTGAAAGAAGAATGATTCCCTTGAACAACCTAGTGGGAGGAACGACACAATGCCATTGTTTTGCATTTCTCCTTGTTGGACCTGATAACTCTCTTCTCCTGATAGGATGAAGTATCTGAAGTAGTTGTCGATAGTGGTTAACATGTTGTCAGTAGAGATGTTCAGTTTGAAGTACTACTGTACAACCCAGAAGATAATTATCATTTTCAACCATGTGATCCCTCAATAATTTCTCAAGGGTTTTAGAACAAACTAGTGGTTTTTGATTTATGAGTAAATTAAGGTCTCTGGCTAACATTTCTTCAAAAAATTTTATGTTTTGTTTTACAACATAAATTACTGGTGGAATTCATTTGAGTCTCGAGCCACGAACTGTTTCAGAAGGTACAGTCCAATTTGGTGAACTGATTCAACTAGTTCACTAAAAAGAACCGATTTAAAAGAATTATTCGTTCATGAAGCGGACATCACTCCGGACTGTTTGTCTGAGGCTCTGGATTACAGGTAATAATGTTGTAAATAATGTTCAGTTTCTTCATAAAGTACCACAAGGGCGTAATCAGATAACCATTGTGGTACTTATGTTCCAACTTGCTAACAATTTATCAATGTTAACCTTTAAAATTCAAGTTAGGTTTGAGTGTATAAGAAAACTCTCAAAAATAAAACACACCATTTGAACCCATGTTGAATTAGGCAACCCATGTTGAATTAGCCCTACGGCTTGGCCTACAAATCGAGGTTATAAATGTGACATCAGATTACTTGGATTATAATATTGGAGTTCCATAAGGTTCTATTTTAGGCCTATTATTGTTTAGTATGTATGTAAATGATTTACCAAATATATGTCCTCCAGATGTCATTTGTCAAATGTATGCGGATGATGTTGTGTTGTATGTACATGCAAAAAAGTTAACAACAGGCTGCACAAAAATTGACTGAAACTATGAATCAATGAAAAAGTGAAATTCAAGTGAATTAATTTGAGTCAGACAAAAGCAATTCAGGAAAATGTTAACTTGAATTGAGTTGTTGACTCAAGAACAGCTGAAATCGGATCAGTCCAATATGCAAATGAATTGTTCAGTGATCAGTCTGTTCAAGAAACTGAACATTATTTCCATTATTACTTTGATTGAGTAATTTGTAGATCGGTGATGCTCGAGCCGCAAACTTTTTCAGAAGGTACAGTCCAATTTGGTGAACTGATTCAACTAGTTCACTAAGAAGAACCTATTTAAAAGAATGATTCGTTCATGAAGCAGACATCACTCCGGACTGTTTGTCTGAGGCTCTGGATTACAGGTAATAATGTTGTAAATAATGTTCACTTTCTACATAAAGTACCACAAGGGCGTAATCAGAGAAACATTGTGGTCATTATGTAGCAACTTGCTAACAATTTATCAATGTAAACCTTTAAAATTCAAGTTAGGTATGAGTGTATAACAAAACTCTTAAAAATAAAACACACCATTTCAAATTACCTGAGGCAACCCGTGTTGAATTAGCCCTCCGGCTTGGCCTACAAATCGAGGTTATGACTCTATTTTCTATTCACAGACCTGTTTTAGCGTTAGCATGTGCAAATTACTCTACCTAGACTTAAAGGGAAAGTGTGAAAGTGCCAACATAATGGAATTTCAAACACGGCTTACTTATATTTGTCTCTGCATGTATCTGGCGAAGCCATTACACTCTTCACCTCTGTGTAAACCCAAGACATTTACAGATCCACATAAGTAGTGGATAACGGCCAAGATAACACTGAAAAGCAGTGAAAGATGTCTAAAAAAAACTTGCATTTTATACTATAAAACATTGTTACAAGAAATAATTTCATAATTACTATCAATATTAATGCTGATAGTAGAATACTGATATTCTATTTAAGATTATTATTATTATTATTATTATTATGAGACTAAAATTTCTGAATGTATCTCCTCCTAGAGCTTTCAAGCTATAACCACCAAATTCAGGTCAGACCTTCAGACTCTTGACTGTCTTAGTTTGCTATATTTTGTCTAACATTCGAGCAACATGTTAAATCAAGCCAGAAACACACTTGCAATGATAAATCATGCTAGCAATATGTTCAAATATGCCAGCAATGTGTTAAAACATGCTAGCAACAAGCTAAAATATACTAGATACTGTATGTGCTAGTAATGTTAAAGCATGCTAACGTCATCATAAAAAATGGCTATAAAATGTTAAAACATGCTACATACATGCTAGCAACATGTTAATTTGTGCCAATTAAACATACTTGCGATGATAAATCATGCAAGCAACATGTTAAAATATGCTAGCAATGCGTTAAAGCATGCTAACAACATCATAAAAATCATAAAATTATTAATACATGCTACATACATGCTAGTAACATGCTAAAATCTGCTAGAAAAATGCTAACAGCGTATTAAATCATGCCAGAAACATACTCGCAATGTTAAATCATGGTAGCAAAATGTTAATGGAACGGAAGTCCATGGACAGGATTCGTGACAGTTAAAATATGCTAGGAATGTGTTAAACATGTTAGTAATATGCTAAAATATGCTAGAAATATGCTAAAACATGTTAGCAATGTGATACTTTTAATAATTATTTTGTAGATGTAATAAGTGTTCTTACTAAGTCTATTTGTCCGGATATTCCATGTATTACATTGATGGATAGTGTTGGGTTCGAGTCCACCTAAGTCGATTCCAAGTCAAGTCCCAGTCTTTAACCAATCGAGTCCGAGTCCAACTAAACTATTATTTATTAGTATCTTAACATTGTTTTAACCTTTACAACTAGAAAAACGCAATATCCATTTAAATGTAACAAAAGCAAACCTCTATTGCATTTTTTTGATTAATAATTAGTGTCCTGCTTTGCTTAGCATACTTAAAGTCATGTAACAGAATAACAAAAGCAAACCTCTATTGCATTTTTTTGATTAATAATTAGTGTCCTGCTTTGCTTAGCAAACTTAAAGTCATGTAACAGAAATTTTGGCTGAATTGATTTATGTATTGTGACCTATTTCAGAGTGAAACAGATTAAAGTGGCAGGACTTGACTTTATTAATCGTTAAAGTAAATGTATAAATTCAAGGGAATGGGACCTTAAGAGCAGAAATTTTATTTTATTTTATTGGTCTTATTTAGAAAATAGAAAACAATGTGTACGGGTTATAAATGTGACATCAGATTACTTGGATTATAATATTGGAGTTCCACAAGGTTCTATTTTAGGCCTATTATTGTTTAGTATGTATGTAAATGATTTACCAAATGTATGTCCTCCAGATGTCATTTGACAAATGTGGATGATGTTGTGTTGTATGTACATGCAAAAAAGTCAACAACAGGCTGCACAAAAATTGGCTGAAACTATGAATCAAGTTGCACAGTGGCTCATCAACTCATTTTTACATCTTAATGTCAGAAAAACTGTTTGTATGTTTTTTACTAAAAGGCCAGATTATGATGTGAAAGCAGATGTATTTGTCCAGGAACAAAAACTTGAGGTAGTACATGAATTTAAATATTTAGGATTATTATTAGATTCTCAACTTACTTTTAAA
The DNA here is from genome assembly GCF_001515625.1 of Sinocyclocheilus rhinocerous. NCBI lineage: Eukaryota > Metazoa > Chordata > Actinopteri > Cypriniformes > Cyprinidae > Sinocyclocheilus > Sinocyclocheilus rhinocerous. Next base: position 10,097 of record NW_015642825.1, read on the forward strand.
ACACATGTGAAGAAAGTGGTAAATATAGTGAAATTTAACTTAGCGAATTTCAGATTTATCAGAAATAGTTTGACAAATGAAGCAGCAGTTCTATTCATGAATTCAATGATTATTCCTCATATTAATAGAATAAATTGAAATAAAGCATGCTAGCAACATGATAAAACATGATGAATGAATGAATGAATGACTTTATTTCGAACATGTAGAAATAACACAGTAAAAAATTATTTGAACATGTAGAAATAATACAGTAAAAAACATAAAATGTTAAAACCTGGCTGCTAAATAAATGCTAGCAACATGTTAAAACATGCTAGAAAAATGTTAACACATGCTGGCAATGTTAAAACATGCTATAAACGTGCTATCAACACGTTAAACATGCTAAAAATGTGCCAACATTTTAGAAACATGCTAGCAATGTGTTAAAATATGTTAGACACGAGCCAAAATGTGTTAAACATGCTAAAAATGTGCCAACATTTTAGAAACATGCTAGCAATGTGTTAAAATATGTTAGACACGAGCCAAAATGTGTTAAACATGCTAAAAATGTGCCAACATTTTAGAAACATGCTAGCAATGTGTTAAAATATGTTAGACACGAGCCAAAATGTGTTAAACATGCTAAAAATGTGCCAACATTTTAGAAACATGCTAGCAACATGCTAAAACATGTTAACAATGTTTAAACATGCTTTTAAAACCATTTTAAACTAAAAACCTTCAAACTTCAAGCTTTTTAAAGGATTTAGGCTTTCTCAAGCCAACAAAAAGTTTGTCTACAAACTTTACTGTCTAGTATGTACACGTAATTGCTTAAAGATGTCATTCTATATTTGGATTAAAAATACATCAGTTTGTGCCCATTCTTTGTGATATTATATTAACAAATAGTAAAAAAAAAAGACAGTTCTGCACTTACATCTCAGCTACAGGATGTCTTCACAGCTCCTCGATACAGTAGGTTGAATTGTCATTCATGAGCTTGTAGTTATGAAGCCTGCTGGAGGATCTAAATATAGAAGAGGCATTGTTGGTATTTCACAGGTGCAGCTCACCTTGCTCCATCCAGGTCAGTGTGATGGACATGGCCTCAGGAAATTCTGAGTTGTCAAACTGGAGGACGAACAAGAGGGAAGTAAAATATTGAAGAGCAGTCCAACTGTATAGACTCTAGTTACTAAGGGAAATATTTTCAACCAACTAAGGAACACCTAAGTCCATCAACCTGCAAGTAATCAAAGGTTGAGCACAACAGCCCTCAAAGAATTTCCACACAACTTGACAAGTTTTGCAATTTCATGAGTTGCTGTGAGCTGTGTGAAGCTCAGTGCAAATCAGTTAAATAATTTCTAATTTATTCATGGCCTTAAAAGCTCACATATCTGAAAAGATTCAGTTGAAGGGAGAAAGAAAGAAACAAACAAGCTGCTTCAAAGCTACCCTCAAACATCACTAAAAACCCTTGCTGGAACATGGGTAAAAAAAAAAAGGGTAGTGGTGTTAAAAATAGTTGATAATGGAGATCTATAGAAACTTTAACATCTGGAAGGGAAATCTGTAATGTCACAGATGTTTTGACACAGACTTCCTTAAATGAATCAGCAAGCATTTTTCTACAGAGATACAGTAGAGTTGCATCAAAGAACAGAGTTGATTTGATATGACAGAATCAAACAGATGCTCCCACATCAACATTATTCATTGTCACATGGATCTGAGTGCAGAAACATTGGCTTTGATTTATTTTAAGGAATATTCTACAATTGTGAATCCGACTTGTTTCTCAGCTTATAAAAAATAGTACTGTACTTTTTGCTTGCTGATTATTGTAAAATTGGTTTTACAATATACAGAGCTGGGTAGATTACTTACAAATTGTAGTCCATTACTGATTACAGAATACATGATGAAAACTGTAGTTAGTAACGTAATCTAGGTTACACATTTTAGGTAATGTAATCTGACTACTTTTTAGATTACTTTTAGATTACTTTTTTTATCAAACTTGTTTTAAATGTAAAATGTACCAAATTGGTATAAAAAAAAAACAAAGAGAAAGAAAATATATTCCATTTTTTTATATCAATATCATAAAATGCATTAAACATACATTATATGAACGGACATTAATACACATGAAAGTAGCAATGACATTACACACCCAAAGTCTTCCAGGTTTGAAGTATTTTTGTCCAGACTTCCAGAATAAGCAGTTACTGAAGGTCACTGGATATGATGAAGACACATCACCAGTGTTTAGTAACTTGACTAATTATTTGTTTCATTCATGGTCTAATTGCTTGGGAGGTGCTTTTTCCACGCAAATTCAGAAGCAATTTATTTGCACAACATTTGTGAATATGTCTAAATGGCTAAATGTGGTATGACACTGTAGGATTTTTAGAAAGAAAAAATTGTTATAACGCTATAAAAATGTAATGTATTTTATTTATTTATTTTTTATTGAAAAAATGCAGATAGCTTTCTTTTGGGGTTCATTTGTGGGTTATAGGTTATAGTATTTAGCCCTATTTGAACACAATAGAATATATACATGCATGATATTTGAAACCTCACTAGAAAACAGATGTGTGATAACTATTTCTGAATCTGGAGACTGCTTTTTTAAAATCATACCTGAGCACAGCAGATCACTCCCTCTGCTCTCACTCGAAACATCAGCACTCTAAGAGCTCTCAAAACAGATGGTGCTTTCTTTAACAGAATTTCACAACCAAAGACACATATTTAAAGGGGTCATATGACGTTGCTAAAAAGATCATTATGTTGTGTATTTGGTGTAATGTTGTGTTTATGCGGTTTAATTTGGGCGGCGTTATGCAAATCTTCCCACATAGTGACGTAGACATGTGGGGGCATGTTTAAACGAGGCGTTTTAGGTAGGAGTGGCTGACTCTTAACTTTTATAAAGAATATCTCTTTGGATTTGAGACTTTAGTCTTTGCAACTTTACAGATCTTCTTTATGCACCAAGAGCTTGTAACACTCCAAAGAGAAAGGAAAAATTTAAATCGCATCATATGACCCCTTTAAACACAGCAGTAATCCAGAGACATAGGGGCAGAACAGCGTCACTCTCCAAAGACACAGAAAGAAAAACAAACGAAAAACAGTGCAAAGACAAATGAACGCATTCAATTAGTCTGTTCACATTAGGTTTGGGGTGCAGCGCAAGTACACAACAAAATTAATCATATTATATTTAATTAATTAAGCACCAATATTTTTAATTAGTTTTTCTTTTTATATTTTCATTTTTTACTTCTATTTTTATTTAATTTGTAGTCATTTTTAAAAGTGCATTTGTCATTTGTATTAGCTATAATTTGAGTAATTTTGTTGCCAAGGCAACATTTCTGATTTTCATTTAAGTTTAAGTTTTTTTTTTCTCTCTCTTTACTTTATTTTAGCTTCATTTCAATATTGAAAACAATTTTAATGATTTTAGTTAAGAATAATGACACTGCTGTAAAACTGCAAAACACAAAATGAAAATATTAAGCAACTGTCAAGTGCCCCTGTACAAATGTATAATTTAGTCTCTCTCTCTCTCTATTGCTTTAGAGAATGTGATCTTTGAATGTTAAATGGGCAAAGGTTAATGAGATGGAGGAAGTGCATTTCTGCAGAACTTCCCAACCTCTAAATTATTAACCGTTCGTTAATTGTAACAACTGCTCAGGCGAATCAAAGTCTAGTGATCTCAAATGCACTCTGTTGTAATAAGTACAATTTTAAATAAATAAAACATAAAATAAATTACAATTGAGTTATTACAATAAATAAAAGTGGTTTTACAGCTTAAATTTTGTTTGTATGACTTCAGAAGACTTCATATGGGCCACTTTTATGAGACTTTAATGGTGCTTTTTTGCTTTTTAGAGATCGGCAGTATAAATCAGCATCCACTTTAGATGTCAACAGAAGCTCAGATTTTCTGCCTAAGATCTCACTTTGCAATTGATGGAAGAATGAAAACAATACTGGGATGGAACAACATGAGAGTGATTAAATCTTTCGAAAGTATTCATTTTTGGCTAACATTTTAAACTCCTGGCTGGGAATAATGTTTATACTAATGCACTAGGCAAGAAGGAGGGGCACAATGTCTGGTCACAAACTGACCGTGCCAACAGTAGAGAGAGGGTCCTCGGGAGTTTACGGCCTCTCCATCACTGCTTAACAGCCCCCAGACGGCGCTAAATATTTTATACGATGTGTTCTACGTTGGAAATGAGTGGCATAATTTATGGAAAGGCCTGCAGAGCTCCGTCAGGAGGCCACGTAATATATGGGGCGCTGCTCCAATCCCGGCCCTCTCCACTGAGAGAGCAATACTCAGAGAAGAATAAATAATGGAAAAGGTATTATTGGAGCGGCCAGCACTTTAAATTTGCTTTCTGTGGCTGAGATAGACATCATAATATTTGCATACAAAGATTTAAAGGGATAGTTCACCACTGGGACGTATCAAACATGTATGAAATTGTTTCTACAATGGAGCACACACACAAAAAAAACTTAAGGACTGGAGTGTTTAAATTTTAAAAAGGATGCATTAAAATGTCATAAAAGTAGTCCATGTGACTATAAATTATATTCCACAGACATTGCTATTTTTCTTTTACGTGCCAAGCAGAGCTAAGTATTTCAGTGAATAACGACTTAAAATTTCAGTCAGTTATTCACAAGGCTCTCTTAAAGCTTCATAAGACTTGAAATATTGCGTGCAAGTCACACGGACCACTTTTAAGACTTGCCATTTCAGATCCAAAGCATGCTTGTCGTTCTTATGGATTACTGCCGATGGCTGTGAGCTACAGTCCAGCCCTAATGTGTGACTGAAACTCATACTTTAGCAAACAGCAGTGATGTAGGACTCCCCTGCTGAGACACTGCATGTCTAGGTTCAGATTGGACTCTCAAAGACAGTGCAGTTCAGGCATGTTTGGCTATAAGCCTGTCGTTATAAATAACCGAGTCTCTATGGACCCCACAGCTGCCCCCTAACACTCGCCATCCATCATCACCAACATCACACTAACTTCTGTTTATTGTAGCGGCTCAGTTGATGATGAGACTCGAGACTAGAGGTTCAGTCCTGTCAGGGTTTATCAAATATAAATTACATTTTAATCTTTGTAATCTTCAGGGACTGGGCTTATTAAATCCTTCACTAAACAGGTTTTTTTTTTTTTTTTATCCCTTTAGCTGTATACTTCTTTGTGTTGTGTAGGATATCAGACCGAATCAGACAATCTAAGATTTGGTCAAATTAAATGATTCCCTTTGAGCTAAATTGACCTGTTTCCCTTACAGTTGTATATATCTTTTCTGCATGATATACCTTCTATTTATCTTTATAGCTGTTTCCCTCCTCACTTTTCTGCCATATCACACGGATTTTTTTTTTTTTTCAGGAGAATTAATTTCAACAAGGTCAAGGAGGGGGCAAACTAAAAGATCATAATGCGAAAGTCCTCGAATACACACAAAAGCAGCAGTGCCGCTCTACACGGCTACGAATCATGTGGATGAACGGTTGTTTATTGCAGAACCTCCACCGCTGACTCTGATGGAGGTGATCATTGGCTCGTTCTACCTGAAATCTGTCCTTAGCACCCACACTTTTGATCGTGTTTTACTTACATTTCAACACATTAGACCTTATTTCAAGCGGCTGACTCTTAACTGACATTTGGAACAACACGATCGTGTGATATTGCTTGTTTAAAACAGTTCGATAAACAAGAGGTTTAAAAACAGTCCAAACAAACCTCAGCTAACAGTTTTGTCTCCGTGCAACACACACAATATGTTTAATTTTCGTTTTTGTAAACAAATCACTTAAGTGAATTATTCAATGACTCGCACATAAAGGCCAGAAATGTCATTTCTGAATGAATCGCTGTTTTTGTGAACAAATTAATTGAAAGAATGATTCAATGAATCTCTTGACAATCACCTGTCACAATAGGAATATCAATGTAACTTTCAGGAAGAGCAGCTTTGTGTACATGCAACCTAATATTGCTTTGAACAGCAAAATATGCAAAACCAGCCAAAATATTTTTTAATCGACTACTTCTCAACTTTAAGCACAGTGCAGTGTTGTGTATGATTATGTGCATCTTAAACATGGGAGAAATTAAGTTCTAAATCAGTTGAACTAACGCCTGTTTCGCAAGCTTGAGCTTCGCGTCAGCTTCACGTCAGCGTAACTATGTAATCTTTGTAATTTTAACAAACTTTCAAGATTTTAAAACTTTCCAGTTTATAACTGACCAAATCTAAAAACAAATTTATAGTTGTCTTTGTAAAGAAATATGTAACTTTGGAGCCGCTGCTGTGACGCTGTACAAACGCTTCCAGTGTGAATACTCACCCTGCGTTCCATTCGGAAGGGCTCATCCCTATGCCCTAATCCCTTCAAAGGGTTTACCCTCTGGAGTGAGAGCTTCGAAGGGTTGAAGGGTGTAGGGGACCAAACAACTGTTTCTTGAAGTGCCCTTCTGCGTCATCATCCCGTGCCCACACGGAGGCGCCGTCATCATGCAAAGAATCTGCGCAAAGGATCATGGGAGCCCGAAGTGTCCATCAGTTGTACCCTTCGAAATCCTTCATTCCGAAGGACCCTTTGAAGTGGCCAGTTTTGAGCACTTCGGTTTGGAACGACCCTTCAATATGGCGGCCATGACTGTTTTCACTCCGAAGTGCCCTTCGGAGGGCGATATCTCCCGTTTGGAACGCACCGTCAGTCTCGCGGTATAGTTACGCTGACGCGAAGCTCATGCTTGCAGTGTGAAACAGGCGTAATTGTTTCGTAAAATCATTCACTGTTTTGAAGTGCTAGAAAGACCACAGCCTGGCTGCACCTGCTGGTCAGAATGGTGAAAATGCAACGAAAACTCAGTCAAAACATGTATAATGACTAGGCCTGTCGCAATAATCAATATATCGACTTATCGCGCAATATATGTACATGACCGCAATAATTTTTGGTGACGCAATATATCGCCCATTGTATTTACTTAAAAATTGATGTCACTATGTTTTGTACATTCCACTTGCGCCTGTGTCTTTTGCAGCTTCTTGTACATAATGTGGTGTAGTCATGAGGTGCTAGCTGTTGTCTGTATCAGTAATCTCAGCCAATCACATTCGAGGACTGAAACTAACTGTTAAGATTAGGACGGAAGAAAAGTAATAAGAAAAATATTTTTTTTTACATGTATTTCAAATGTGTAAAATTATACAGTAACATTTTTAATAAAAATAATCAATAAAAAATATGTAAGCCCGTTGCTGCCACCGAATAAAAAAATTAAAAAGGTAATTGCGACTTTTTATCTCACAATTCTGACTTTATAACTCGCAATTGCAAATTTATATCAAAACGCAATTACCTTTTTTATTTTTTTATTCAGTGGCAGAAACAAGGTTCCATATAAAACATTTTTTTTTTTATGTGACAGTTTAGCTTTTTCATAAATAGTTCGGTGATTCATAATTGTTTGTTTATATTGTGCTGAAAAGCATTTGGCAGGTTCCATTGTAATGTAAGGGAAACAGGTCAATTTAGCTCAAAGGGAATCATTTAAGATTTTAAAGGGAACTCCACCAATAATATGTAAGGGACATGAATTTATTCATTCAGACTGACAGTCTGTCTTGAACAAACATGTGATACAAAGTGATACAAACCTGTATGAAAGGTCCTGAAACTGTTGTCTGTATCAGTAATCTCAGCCAATCACATTCGAGGACTGAAACTAACTGTTGAGAAGATTAGGACGGAAGAAAAATAATAAGAAAATTTTTTTTTTTTACATGTACTTCAAATGTGTAAAATTATACAGTAACATTTTTAATTAAAATAATCTATAAAAAAATATGTAAGCCCGTTGCTGCCACCGAATAAAAAAATAAAAAAGGTAATTGCGACTTTTCATCTCACAATTCTGACTTTACAACTTGCAATTGCAAATTTATATCAAAACTCAAAATAGTGTGAAAAAAAAAATTTGAGATAAAAAGTCGCAATTACCTTTTTTTTATTTTTAATTCAGTGGCAGAAACAAGGTTCCATATATAAAAAAAATTGGTATGTGACAGTTTAGCTTTTTCATAAATAGTTCGGTGATTCATAATTGTTTGTTTATATTGTGCTGAAAAGCATTTGGCAGGTTCCATTGTAACAACTCACATCTTTTTTTTCCCTCATGGGAAATAACGGTATTAATGAACAAAAACAACAACACATTGCTGTTAAAACAAGCCACAGTCTCACAGTCAAACCAAACCACAACACAATCAAGAGAAGACGAACACAGCATTAATGCCAGTCATTCTCATAAGCCACGTGAAACCACCGTGATCCAGTCACAGTCCAGCTGTTCATAAGAAGCTTTGTGGTTGTGTTTGTATACTACTTCGCGCATACTCATATGTGTGTGCACACCCCAGAGAGGACCAGACACGCACTTCAAGCATCACTCATTCTTGCACACTTGAGAGGGATAGCGCGTAAGACATGCTGTCTTCTGAAACGCCAGGCTTCACTCATCTCCACAGCTGCCTACCTGCTGTGCATTGTCCCTGCTGAAAGAAAAAAAGCAGGACAGTCACTCTGGGAAAGCTCTGAAGCCTGCAGCGATCATAAGCCGCTAAAACAGGTTTTTCTCCCACCGGACACCGTCGTATGATCAGTGATTTTTCAGCCCATTTCTGATAATTATAGAGCTACGTGCTCACACAACACCGCCAGCCTTTGATGTCTCTAAGGGACGGGCTGCCCGTGAAAAAGACTCGCCGCGGCCTCTCTGTGGTGTTCAGGCAGACGACAAGAGCTGTTCGTTCCCCTCGGCAGTGTCTCTGGGAATGAAAGACAATAAAGAAGCAGTCAGGACTGAGGTATATGCGGCATACGTGTGAGGGGAGCTAACAGGCCATATGCTCTTGACACACAGAGCCATTAGACGCAAATGCACAGTGACACGACTCGCTCGCTGCAGGCGGCTGCGCTGGAAATAAAGGTCATTTTCAGGTGCAGAAGCCTGTGATAGGCAGCATATGCCACTTGTTCTGATGGTGACAGGGGCAACTGCAGTCAGGCGGCCGATCGCTCATGTTCCTCATGCCATGTTGTTGGGAAAAAACGAGCTCTGCTCAGCCATGCACAGCTAGATAAAAGGTTTCAGAGTTGGGCTCACAAGGGAATAACTGCATACTGCTCAATCATATCACAGGGGGAAATTCTAGATTTTCAGAATTTAATGAGGACCTATGGCCTGGAGAAACAGGATTTTTACAGAATTTTACAAGTTAGACATTATTATGACATGATAATTAAATGGCAGCTGGATGAATGCTCCCCTCTGACAAGCATATTTATGAAAGCATTCGATATGATGGATAGTAAAAAAAAACGCCAACACGTGTATTCCATAACAAAGATATCAGTCACTCACTCACTCACTCAAAACTGTTCAGTCCATTCACATTTGAATCATCTATTTTCCGTGTCCACTTTTCTTTTCTACACAGTCGCCATGTTTTTGCTGGCACATCGTATCTACACTGGACGCGACAAAGCATTGCAAATCATTTGAACGAGTCAGCAGTTTACTGTCGGGGATTTGTCGTATCGACAACGAGTTCTATTGTATTTTATTGTGTCGCGCCGTGCCGCTCGCATCAGGTGTAGACACGATTTAAGTTAATGTAGCTTTCTGATGCTGCGTTTGAATTTTCATGCCACATTATTTGAAATTAGCGCGGGCCAAACTTTTTTCTCTCACGGGCCGGATGTGGCCCGTGGGCCGCCTATTGAGGAACCCTGCATTAGAGCATGTAGCAAGGATCAAAATCGTAAAGGGACATTATTCACGAGCAGGACCAGAAACTCATGTAATTTGCGCACAAAAGTTTTATTAACTAAACGCTAACACACATAACTAATCTAAACAAACAAACATACAATCACTCATACATGGGGAAAGGGCAAATGAGACTTGATGGATGAAACCATCAGGAAAAACCAGAGAATGAAGCTATGAAAAGAGTCAGTTAACCACCTGAGTGAAACCATCAGCGCCGTTTTATAACGGGGTCTACAGCTTATCCTAAACCTCTGTTTTGTTTAGTTAAATGTACGATGCTTGCATTGCCTTGGCCTTGAACGAGCGTCCGGATGCAGTCTCGGATGAAAGTCTTGATGGTTTGGAGGTTCGGTGGTGTAGGAGTCACGATCACGTTCTTCCGGGTTTGAAGAGTGATGAACTCCAAAAAGATGTTATTCTGACTCTGTGGTGGTCGGGAGAGTTTTCTCCCAGATGTAGATGATGAAGAGCTAAGAGAGACGTCAGCTGAGATCCAAGGATCGTTGGTGAATGTAAAGACAAGGCCGAAGCCTGGTGCTAATGAATATTTGATTTGTTAAATCTAATGAACAAATGTGTGTCTGATTGGTCCAAATGCTACAATATATATATATAGTATTTACTCTATTTGTAATTTATATATTTTTTTTTCCTACCTAAAATCAAGAAAGGAGACCAATAACTGCACCCATGAAGTTGTTTTGACTGTTTGTCTGTTTATGTTTGTCAATGTTTCATAATGGCAAATAAAAATAAAGTTTAAAATAAAATAAATAAATTGAGTAAACACCACACTCAACATTGAGAACCATCTGCATGCTTAGACCAGACTGTGCTAAATTGAAACAATATATATTCATTTAGCTTCAGTTAGTACTAAAAATATGCATACTAAAGTAACTAAAACTAAAGCTGAAAAATTAATAATAGCTATATAGACATTTTTAAAAACAACAAAAACTTATCACAATGAAATAAACGACAAAATTATTAAAACTTAACTAAAATTAATAAGAAAGCAGAAAATAATTAAACAGCGATTAAATAAACAGTGATTTCTTTGGTCGTGGCTCATAAATGGTGGTCCTATGTCGTACTGTGAGAGAGGTGCAAAGAAGATAATTCTGCAATAGAAATTTACGATCTAAAAAAATATGTTGAACAATATGTTGCACAATGCTAACCACCAAAACTTACCCTAACCCAACATTACAGAAACTCTTTCATGTGTCAAACATTACAGCATCAAACACTAGCTGCAGGTCTTTCCCTTCACTTAAAAAAAACACATAAAATAACACTTAATTTCAACATTTACTCTCCGTATCCAGTCCTATGCAAGGAACTTGAAATCTATTGCCCAGTTTCCAAAGTTAAGTTACTGCAACATAATTTCTAAATTTCTAAATTTAATTATTTCAGAAATTTGAGTTTAAATGATACACAGTATTAAGTTAATGTAATGGTCAACATTATTATGTCAACTGAACTCAACAAAATAATATTGGCAACTTAAATGGTTTAATTTATAAAACTGAATTTTTAACTTGCAACCATGCATTTATTTAAGTTGTGCTAAAAGGTCTCCTGAATTACTTTACTCACTAGCCAATAAAAATGCAACGTGACATGACATATTGATCAACATGGCACTAAAACACAAATGCCAAAGCGGTATGTGGGATTCCAATAAGTCATTTATTGTCCTTCTCCGCCACCTCCTCTATTTTTTTTTAGTGCACATAAAAACCACAACTGCCAAAGCACGATTCATCTTGCTCTATTAGTTTACCACTAGCGCATACTGTGATGACAATTTATTCTTCTATACTAACTTGCATTGTAGCCTACGATTCAATAAGTAGTGCTGGGTAGTAACTGATTACATGTAATCTGGATTACGTAATCAGATTCCAAAAATGATTAGTAATTAGATTAGTAATAATTAGATTACAGTTATTTTATTATTGATTGCATGATTACATATTTACACAACAGCAATAAATTATTCATAATCTATTCTTTTTTCTCTTTTAGATTTCCTAACACTGGTGATGTATAGCTGTGAAACACAGTCTTCATCATATCCTGTGACCTTCAGAAACTGTTGATTCTGGAAGTCTGGACAAAAATATTTCAAACCTGGAAGACTTTGGGTGTGTAATGTCATTGTTTTCATGTTTATTAATGTAATGTAATGTTTAATGCATTTTATGATATTGATATCAAAAACTGAGATATATTTGTCTTTCCCTTTGCTTTTTTATATCAATATGGTACATTTTACATTTAAAACAAGTTTGATAAAAAAAAGTAAATCTAAAAAGCAGTCAAATTAAATTAAAATGAGTAACCTAGATTACTTACAGCTTTCATCATGTAATCTGTATCAGTAACTGTACATGTTGTACCTGAGTTTATGCTGCACACTTTGATTTGTAATGATTTTATAAGATTGCTGAAATTGCACAGAAATCTGTAGAAGACCGTTCCCAATGCAAACTATCAATTTCGCATTAAGTTGTTAGTTTAATTGGATGAAATGCTGTAAATTCCTAAGCAAATAATGCATGTGCTATTTTGGCTTTTTATAGATACCAAACACACAAATCTGATTAGCATTTAATAACTATTTCGGAGGCATGAAGCTAGTTGGTCTGATAAAGCATAATTTAATCATTATGAACTTCATGGCTGGTTGATGAGAGAGAGAGAGAAATGTTGAAACGTGATGACTTTGGTTTGATTGGCACTCGGCAGTGTGGTTTATCTCAGCATCGCTGATCCGTGGCAAATACGGCGAGGGGTCTAGTGTGCCACGAGACCGTTCTATTAACGCAAGAAAGGAAAATGTCAACCTGTCACAGGAGCTGCTGAAATAGTTCTACTCCGCCATTATTGAATCTGTCCTCTGCACTTCAATAACAGTCTGGTTCAGCTCAGCTACCAAATCTGACCTCAGAAGACTACAGAGGGTAGTCCGGACTGCTGAGCGAATCACTGGTACAACCCTCCCTTCTCTCCAAGAACTGTACTCATCCAGAGTGAGCAAAAGGGCTGCATAATATACAGTACCTGTACATGCAAAACTGTCTATTGTAATATACCTGCACGTACAATTGTCAATTTATATATTTTTATTCCTTATTTACTTGTTCTATTTTTATTTTTATTATCTGTGTTTTTTGTTCTGTCACTGTCATTCTGTTACACTGTGGAAGCTTCTGTCACGAAAACAAATTCCTCGTATGTGTAAACATACCTGGCAATAAAGCTCATTCTGATTCAGATTCTGAAATCAATGTACAGCTGGCGTACAGCTTCTCCTGTTTAATTCAGCTCTTGTTCCTGTGTAGAAACATGTTTGTACACTAATGGTTGTTGTTTCTTTTAGATTCTCAGAATTATGTGGCGTGTTTTTATTCCCCCTGTGTTGTTCGAGAGCTTTCGTCTTTTGGGGTTTAGCCTTCCGATGGGAAATTTTCCCTCTATTGTTAGCACTATAGAGACACAATGATTCCTTATAGTGGTTGGCCTCAAAACTATTCTCCATTTTCACAAACAAAACAGCATGCATTTTTATATTCCAACAAAGCAGCAGGGAAGAACATCAATGCATCCTCTGCATAGACGTGAATATCAATTATTTGTGTGATATTGAATTGACTTTGTATTTCCTGGAGTTCAGTGCACATCAAACAGAAAGTTCAGACCTAACATTCAAATTGGATCAGCTGTTGGAAAATGCTAATAATCGTGTATGTGACTGATACATTCAAATATTCTGATTCAGTGTTTATTTATTGATTTATTTTGTTTTGGCCATATTTTTGTTGTTGAAAATATACTTTATAAGTTTTGTTTTTTGAAAGAAATACATTATTAATTTATTTATAATTATTTTATATACAAAAATATGAAGCCGCACAACTGTTTTTAACATTGATAATAATCAGAAATGTTTCATAAGCAGCAAATCAGCATATTAGAATGATCTCTGAAGATCATGTGACACTGAAGACTGGAGTAATGATGCTGCAAATTCAGCTTTGATCACAGAAATAAATTACATTTTACAATATATTCACATAGAAAACAGTTATTTTAAATTGTAATATATTTTGCAATTTTTACAGTATTTTTTAATCAAATAAATGCAGCCTTTCTGAGCATAAGAGATTTCTTTCAAAAACATTAAACAATCTTAACAACCCCAAACTTTTAAACAGTTGTGTAGCTTTTTCTTCTTCAAAAACATTGTTTTTGATGAAGTCAGTTATCATATTTTTGTTATGCTTAATTATGGCCATTATGTGTATTTCTGTCTTATTTGTCTTCATTACAGACAAAATCAAACTCAGATATTCGCTTTGTGCCCTTTACCCTTGGTAAAATGACTGTATTTTTCTATGCATGCAGGCGTGCACATTTTACAGCTAACATGGAGGTGTGATTTATTCACACCATCGTCTAATTGACTGTAGCTGTAAATGAAGAGGAAGCGATGATGAAAACACTCATCAATGCCAGCATGTCCTTTCCACTTGTTCTCTATCAGCGCCTCTTCGGCTTCCACATTCTGTCAACTGCGTGTCCTTTGGGTTTAGTTATCAGCCTGCATCTCTCTCTGGTTCTCTTTCACCTGCCTCTTACGTTTGGTTCTGTGATGCTGTATGAACTTGACTGCACTGCGGTAAAACAAGACTGGAGCATTTTTTGCAAGAACCATCTAAGATTCAACCTACTTTTGGAGTATGTCTCTTGTATGTAAAAGCATTGTGCAAATGAACATACTGTGGCTTTCCAGACACTCAGCATCCTCCCACACCGCTTCTGTCTGCTTGTCGAGAGCAGCTAGTAAACAAACAGCTTGATCATTACCTTGCAATACTACAAACGTGGCACACTTGTATGATTTTTCACGGCTGTTTCTCAGAGAGTTGTGTATCTTAACATAATGACTGCATAATGAATAGAAAGGCACTGAACACCTTGTATTAGACGTGAAAGGGAACGTATTATTAGATAACACAGCTACTGATTAATGTCTTCATCACTCTTTTATGTTGAATTGCATACTTGGAGATGTGGCTAACAGAGTGAAAGAAAATGAAATGTGTCACACTAATAGTTGTCAATCTTTTACCACAGCATCTGTGATGCTCTATCGCTATAAGAAAGACTTGCTGGAGAAAATCCCAGGAGGCCAAAATCAAAGAGAGCTGCTTATGGATTTAAGGCTACTGGCTCAGATTTCCCAATTCAGTTTTAGTCTGATTCATAGTTTTGATTTTGATTAAATTTTCATTTTCATTTTTTATTTAATAGTATTATATTTACTATTTACTAATGTATTATATATATATATATATATATACACTCAATGGCCACTTTATTAGGTACACCTTGCCTTCAGAACTGCCTTAATTCTTCATGGCATAGATTGAACAAGGTGTTGGAGACATTCCTCAGAGATTTTGGTCCATATTGACATGATAGCATCACGCAGTTGCTGCAGATT
>NW_015642825.1:25690-28543 GCF_001515625.1 Sinocyclocheilus rhinocerous
GACACGTGTGTATGTATATATATATATATATATATACATATGTATATAATACATTATATTTAAAATACATTAAACGGGATTTTAATTTTAATTTTAATTATACATTTTAAATTAAATAAATGGGATTCAAATTCAAATGTTAATTTTAAATAAAAAAACATTTTAAATGTAATACATTTTAAATATATTACATAATACATTTTAAATTTTTTAAAAAATGGGATTCAAATTTAAATTTCAATACATTAACAATACAATGATGTAAATTTAAATGTAATAATAAATGTTAAATGTAATAAATTGTAAATTTAGTAATCGTGTAATAATGTGTATCGTGTAATTAATGTAGTAATACATTTTAAATTAAAATAATAAAGAGGATTCAAATTTTAATTTTAATAATACATTACATTTAAATGTATTAATACTTTTTTATATAAAAATGGGATTCAAATTCTAATTCTAGTTTACATTTTTATATTTGAATTTGCATTTCAATTTGAACTCAAATACGAATCTCAGTCCAAGTTCAATATGATTAATATTTAATATAGACATATTGGACACATTTAGACACACATTAAAGCACAATTGTGGTGGCAAATATCAGTCAAAAATCTAATGTATCTAATCTATCAGTTTGAGCAGCATCACATGTATGTTCCTGGAGGCGAATTTAGTTTTTTAAGTCTTTTAACTTTAATAAAATTGCATCACCTTTATCATTGTTTAAAGGCTTTAACATGTTTAAAACTGCATTGATTAAAATATTGATTTTAGGATTATAAGAATAAATATCAGATTACTCAGATTAAAAGCTCAATTAAACAGAAATTCAATATTTCCTGACCCAGCGGATGTGCTGGAGCGCATGAGTGTCTTAATTCACAATTTCTGTAATTAATCATCAGTTAATGAAAGACCTGAGCCCTGCTCATAGTTCCCATCCTCCACAGCTCTCTGTGTTTTAGTACAGATGTTAATTGTTTCTCTTTCACCTTGAATGCTCTGATTTATTAATAACTCCTCTCGTTCATCACAGATAGTGATATCTCTGATATCTGATTCTATCACGGTGTCCACACACCCACAATCATTAGACGGTTTGTAAGCGTGATCTGCCGTCTGTTTGATCTGTCAGAGCTTCGAGGTGGATTTCTTTCATATATTTACCTCCATTTAAACAATCTCAGCATGTCTGCAATCTCCCCTTTGAGAAAGTGCCACTGCTGTGTGTATTTGCGTTATATTGCATGAAATCATTTTCTTTAAATAAATAAATACAATATCTGAACCATCCTTAAAACTAGGTGGTGCCTGATATATAATAGTTTGTCTGTTTGTTTGTTTATTCATTTATGTATTTATTTAAAATATTAATTATGTATCATTATGTATACAGTATCTATACCTCTTAAAATCATATTTATTTCCCTCTGGATATTATTCTTCAGTTTTTGGTCTGTGAACCATTATTGTTTTTTTTGGTCTTTTTTTTCTCTCTACCATGGGTTTTAGAAACGTCGTTAAAAATAAAATTATTATTATTATTACTACTACTACTACAACTACTACTACTATTATCTCTCGATATTAGACGTTTGATTGTGCTCGTTTCTGCTAAATTCACTTAAAGGTAATCTTTAAAACACTAACAATTTAATAACACTGATACATGTTGTTCTTTAGCAAATCCAATCAAAATTACCATTTTTCATACTGTACATTATAATATTGAGATGGCTCAATTTACTTGTTGCATTTAAAATGATTGATTTTATTTTTTAGAGCTTATATATATATATGGAATAAAAATATCAGCCATTAATCAGTTATGAGACATTCAAATGTAATACAAAAATAGACAAAAATGAATATAAATCCTTCACAACTTAAAACAATTTTATAAGACATGCAAGAGAATATATCTTTATTTTAGTCAGTCTATAAAATGCATGCATGACATTCCATTCATATTATGTATATATATATATATATATACATGCATACATACACTTAAAGAGACTTCATACATCATACATGCAAAAATGACTCAGAAAAAGTAATTATTTACCCTCCCTGCATCTGTAGCTGGACTGAGCATTAGTGGTTGTGTCGTCCTTCATCTCTGGTCTCTGATGAGGTGAAATGATTGTGTACCAGCACACCTGGTTAGGTAACCAATAGACTATTCCTGTCCTCTTTTCTTTACGAGGCTCTTTCTCCTCGTTTCTCTGAATTATTTCTCCATTTTGATTCGTTATGAAGTACATCTGCTTCCAGCTGGACACCAACGCACAGGGTCATTAGCTGAACACACACACACTGTATTAGACGTGAAAGGGAACGTATTATTAGATAACACAGCTACTGATTAATGTCTTCATCACTCTTTTATGTTGAATTGCATACTTGGAGATGTGGCTAACAGAGTGAAAGAAAATGAAATGTGTCACACTAATAGTTGTCAATCTTTTACCACAGCATCTGTGATGCTCTATCGCTATAAGAAAGACTTGCTGGAGAAAATCCCAGGAGGCCAAAATCAAAGAGAGCTGCTTATGGATTTAAGGCTACTGGCTCAGATTTCCCAATTCAGTTTTAGTCTGATTCATAGTTTTGATTTTGATTAAATTTTCATTTTCATTTTTTATTTAATAGTATTATATTTACTATTTACTAATGTATTATATATATATATATATATATACACTCAATGGCCACTTTATTAGGTACACCTTGCCTTCAGAACTGCCTTAATTCTTCATGGCATAGATTGAACAAGGTGTTGGAGACATTCCTCAGAGATTTTGGTCCATATTGACATGATAGCATCACGCAGTTGCTGCAGAT
>NW_015642825.1:28782-36926 GCF_001515625.1 Sinocyclocheilus rhinocerous
CACACACACACTCACACACACACACACACACACTCACACACACACACAAACACTTCATAAAACGAGTTATTGAGAGATGCTTGTATCCAGTTTCGCACAGACTAACACTTCCACCCATCACACACTAGAGCTTCATGTTAGCCAGGGGACTCTGGCGTAAACAGTCTTTTCCTTGAAAAACTGTATCCTACACACAGCACATACACAGCATCTCCGTGTGTTACTCTGTGATTTTCTGCTTTTGTACCTCAGGCTGTTTTTCCCCCCACACTGGCTTCCTGAAAACAGCACAAAGTTTTCATATCTTTATCAACAGCCCTGGATGTTTTCATGAGAGATATGTCGTGATATTGCACTCAGCTGACTGTGTTCCATATGTTTCTGAGCACGCACTGCAAAAATGTATTTTCTGTTGTGCTATATTGTGTTCTGGTAAAATATTAACATTTAAAAAAAAAAAAAATGCATTTGAAAAGAATTTAAAAAAATTTGGGACATACTACAGTTAAAGTTTTTTTTAGTAAAACTGTGATTATACAAAAAACAAACAAAAAAAAAACAAAACTGGTTACTACATTTATTGGTTACTATACTTTTCTTAAGGGATTTGTATTTGTGTTTCTTTCTTTCTTTTTTCACTGTCAGCACTAATACTGGCTTAACTCACTAGTTTTATGACATTAATTGAAATAAGTGAAAAAAGTATGATGTTTACAAATAAAATATCAATATTTCCATTCCAAAGATAACATCCAACACTTAAATCTACGAACATATACAGGTGAGGTAACCGGTTTACTGCTAACTAGTGAAACACTTCATTAATACGACGAGTTGCAGCTCAAAATACATGTTCGATAGAAACATTGTGCATTATGATCGAGTTTGTAGCTTAATTGACTATATCTGAAATAGTTTGAGCTGCAGTTCAGTTACTGACAGTTCAACAGGAAATCAGCTGAAAGCATCCAGTCTCTCAGACCATTGAAGTGGATGTTGAATTTATCAGTGCATATTGTAATATACATTTTTATTATTATTTTTTTTATTATTTATTACAGGGACAATGCATATTAATAAACATTTCTGTCAATATGCCAGAATATGTATCTGATTGTATGAGTCTATATAGAGTGATAGTCAATGTAAAAAGAGCAAATGAGAGCAGCAGAAGAACACAAAACAGCAGAACAACAAAGTTAAAGAGGGTAAACTTTATCATTCAGCTGAACTGTGCTCGTATGTTTGAAACACTTCTGCTGTACTTTATATGTTCACTTCTTGGGTAATATCAATATGACCTATTTCAGATGCGGCTGAAATTACAACAGCAGTGGTTACATACACATATATTTAATTGTTTGATCAAAATTATTGCTGGGGACAATTTAGTAGTCGCTGGATATTGGTAGGGACATGTTCCTAGCGTTCCTACCAAATTCCCTTGTCTGATACGACTTTGCTAATCAAGTGATTTTGTTAAATTTATGTAAGGAAAACAAAAACAGTTTGTCAAAGGGATAAGAAAAAAGCATGAATTTTAATGTCTTCTACAACTTTTTTGAGGTGGTTTTGTTTTTTGTTTTTTTGTTAGATTTGGGGGGAAACAAAAATATGTTGTCAATGGGACAACAAAAACAAATTTTAATATCTTACACAACTTTTCTTGTCAGATTGTTTTGATTTTTTACTGGTTTAGTTTTGCTTTGCTTTTTTTTTGTTTTTTGCTTGATGTGAGGAAAACATTTTGTC
This sequence comes from Sinocyclocheilus rhinocerous, assembly GCF_001515625.1. NCBI lineage: Eukaryota > Metazoa > Chordata > Actinopteri > Cypriniformes > Cyprinidae > Sinocyclocheilus > Sinocyclocheilus rhinocerous. Next base: position 30,535 of record NW_015642825.1, read on the forward strand.
AATGGCACAAGAAAATCATAATTTTTTAATATTATACAACTTTGTTTTTTAAGCTGTTTTGCTTTGTTTTGTTGATTTATTTTGATTGTTTTGATTTTGTTAGATTGATGTGGAGGAAAACAAAAACTATTTGTCACTGTGACAAGAAAAACAGTTTGAGTTTTAACACCTTATACAACTTTTCTTCTCAAGCACTGTAAATGCATCTTTGATTTAATAATGAGTTGAATAAAAAAAATACGAAAAGTTTTTTTTTCTGCTGCCATAAAATGTGGGAAAAAAAAAAATTCTGCTGCCATAAAATGTGAAAAAAAAAAAAATTCTGCTGCCATAAAATGTGAAAAAAAATAAAAATTCTGCTGCCATAAAATGTAAAATTAATGCAATGTGCATGCATGCATACATGTGTTCCCAGTTTCTAATGATACTGAGTCATCTGAATTGGTTTGTAGATTAATTGTTTGCTGTTCATGAATAGTCCAACCTCCCAGTGCAGTATTGTCTGTGGACTTTGTATGACAAATGAGGACAATTGTTTGTCTGAATCTTTGTGCTTCCATATTTCCCATTACCCCATTGCTTTATTCAATCTGTCTCTCTAGCCTTGTGCTTTTACGCCGTAAATCTCAGAGGAACCTCAGTTGTGGGTTAAAAGACACATCACAAAGCATAAAATGGTTCTTCTGCTGAATATCTGCTTATAGAAGAAAACTATTGTTTTTGAAATAGTATATATACATTATCACCTTTGATGTGGGAGCTGTTGTCAAAGAAAGTATAAAAAAGGAACACAGGAGAGCAATAAATCATGAGGGGAGTGATCTGTTCAGCATGTGCAGAGCTTTTTCTCGTTGGCCTTGCGCTCTCTGCTCTATTTCAGAGCTACATCAGATTCACTATGTTTATGCTTTTAAAAGGATGATTACACAATGATTAATTACATTGTACAGTGGCAAAGACTACCAGAATTGGCTGTGTTTATGTGTGCTGCTCAATGTAAGAATACCTTGCTGATCATTTACAATCACTTGAAATCAAATATTGACCTTACTAATATGCGTTCATGGTCTTATTGTTCACAATTCATCAATACATGTTATATATACAACTATTTTTTATCAAAATATAGTAACTTCCTCTTGTTCTTGTAATGAAACTATTAATGGAACTTTGAAACTACAGATACAGTCTGTGTCGGTGAGGAATATAACCAATAGCTAAAGAGGTAATCATTGTTTTGTGCTGCTGCTGCAGGTAATGTAGCTTTTCTCTTTTATTATGGAAGACAATCTGAAACTTTCCTCACACTAAAATGCTGTCTGTTAAAGAAATAGATCACCCCAAAATGAATATTTGCTGAAATGTGCTCACTCTCATCCAAGATGTGGATGAGTTTGTTTCTTCATCAGATTTGGAGAAATGTAGCATTGCATCAGTGTCTCAGCAATGGATGCCCTGCAGTGAATGGGTGCCGTCAGAATGAGAGTCCAAACAGCTGATAAAAACATCACAATAATCCACAAGTAATCCACACCACTGCAGTCCATCAGTTAACATCTGGAGAAGTGAGAAATTGCATGTTTTTAAGCAACAAATTCGTAATTAAAACGTTTTTAACTTTCTTACGTTTTTCACTTCACAAGACATTAACTGATGGACTGGAGTGGTGTGGATTACTTGTGATGTTTTTATCAGCTGTTTGGACTCTCATTCTGACGGCACCCATTCACTGCAGAGCATCCATTGCTGAGACACTGATGCAATGCTACATTTCTCCAAATCTGATGAAAAAACATGAACTCATAATTGACTAGTTCTACTTTGCATGTTTATACAAACTAAAAAAAGTGTACTAGAAAAGCTTTTAAATATTATACTAACACACACACAAGCCATCAGGCACAGCACGACACATAATCAGACGTGCGCAGTCATAATACAGGGAGTCTATTATAAATGTGCACATCACAGGATTAAGAGCAATAATCCTTTAAGAGGAAATTATCTCTGCGTGTGCCGCATGAATCACACGCCGTGTCCTAAAGCTCTGCTGCAGTACAGAAACAACACGCACTCTGACATCATCACACAATACAGCCAGCAGCGCATGATATTTGGAAGAAATATTCTTGTATATGTGATGCATTATAAAGAGATTCACATTGCATTATGATGTACACACCGGCAAACATCAGTCCTGATGAGTAGCGATGTAAATGATTCGCGAAACGAATCGTTCATTTGAGTCGGATCTTTTTAGTGATCCCATTGTACCGGTCTGAACGATTCGTTCGCGAATGATTCGTTCAGTAACAGTGACAGGTGTTTGATTCGTAATGCGCTGAGAACCGACAAGCGAATTGGTTGCTTTTTTTTATCAACACTCGGAAAATGATTTGTTTTAATAAATAACTTTTTATTAAAACGTCCACACAAGAGATGTGATAAGAGTATATCTTTGGTAATCATTATTATTATATAACTGGTAATTGTAATTGCACTTTGTATTTAGTAGTATACGTGAATGAATATATGATTTAATGGAGAAATTTCTTATTACTCAAATTGCCAGATTTCATATCAGTGTTAGTTTTTTTTTTATTTTTTTTTTATCAATTTAAACTAAGCTGAAATATTATAGCACAACTACAGTATAGTGCCAACATTTCAGTCTCACTACATATTTGTCAGATTTGCTTTGGTTAACTTTGTTTTTTTTTTGATCAGTTTAAAACTAAGCTGAAATATTATAGCACGACCTACAGTATAGTGCCAACATTTCAGTCTCACTACATATTTGTCAGATTTGCTTTGGTTAACTTAGTCTTAGTGCTTGTTGACTGTCAAACTGAGTTATTAGAACGTAATTATGAATAATTAGTTGAATTGTGCGGTATGACTGCCGACAGTTAAGCACTAAGATATTTGGGTAAATGTTCACAGTGAAGCGACGTGATGCATTTAAACTGTCGTTAAATAAGCTTTAAGATCACCTTAATATTCATACCAGGTGTGCTCGTAGAAATGGGCTCTTGGTGGAGCAATAATTGAATGGCTCCCTGTCTTGTTGTGTTTCTCTGTGTTCTGCCGGTGTATTGTAGGTTTTCAGTATTTTTAGAGTGCGGAGCGTGTGGAGTGGCACAAAGCGAGTGAGTGCCAGGACTGCACCAATAACACGTCTGTGGTGAATCACATGTAAAGCTTTGTATCCCAGCAACACAAGAGAAATGCTCAACCACTGGCGTGTATCGGTGCATGACAGTGATAGGACTTGTTGGCAATAAGATGATGAGCGGCCGGTTTCTTGTAAACTTATCAAAGTGTGGGTTGTTTAGACTCAGAAGTGCTCCGTGGGAAGCCGGGAGGTAATTCTAACATTGTACAAAACACAGCTGGTTTTTTTTTTTTTTAATGCAAGCTTTCTGTTGCAGAAAAATATTGATCGAAAGGAGTGCATTTTACCCTTCTGTCATTCTTTCATCCTGTCGTTTCTCTTTCTGTCAGTAATGCAAACTTCTTCAAAAAGTAATGATGTTGTGCCTTTCTCATTCACTTGCATTGAATGAGGACTAAAGCTTTGTTTTATAAAAAGATGCAAAAGTAACATGATCCATATCATTTGTGCACTATATTCAAAGTCTTCTAATGCCATACAGTGATTTTGTGTGATAAACAGACTGAAAATTAAGTCATAATTCATAGTGATGCACCATAATGATTTATTTACAGTTCATTTAACCCGAAAACTGAATTTGTGTAATTGTGAAAACTGAACAATTTGTGTAATTGAACTTGGTATGGTGTTCAATGTGTCGTGTTTTCAGGTGATAAATTCTTTTTTTTTTTTTTTTCAAATTCCATTTTTCCTGTTTAAATTTTTCTGGATTCCATTTTTTTTTCTTTCCGTTTACATTTTTGTGTACTCCTTTTTAAGTGGTTAAATTCAGTTTTATTAATCAAAAAGCATGTCCAATTAATTGAAATCATACAATTTAACAGCAAAGTTTGATTAAATTTATTAAAAGCAATGTATTAAGAATTTAATTTTTAGGGCCCTATGAAATGCTTTATTTTTTCTTAAATTCTTATTTATTTACGCTTCCAATTTTTGTGTTTTTAATTTTTTTTATGGATTCCATTTTAATGGTTTAATTAAATGTAATTAATACACAAAAGTATATGTAATTAATTGAATTCAAACCCCCCCCCCCCCCCCCCCCCCCCTATTTTTTATATAAACATGGTCGTCATCTGCGTGCAAGTGATTCTGAGATACGGTAGGGTGCGAAGTGTCCATCACATGTACACTTCATTTTCCTGGGAAACGAGGGGGCATTTGACCTCAGCCTTCGGCGCGCCGCAGTGCCGCAATCGGCCTTGGAATGCGGTCTTCGTAGGGTGCATCCTGAATTGGGACAGCTTACGTCGTGACGCACTTCAAATAGCACTTCAAATGCGCACTGCGGAGTCTGCACACTTCAGTTTGTTTTAATTTTGGGGGGTAATCAACTGAAGGCATAAAACATTGATTTAATTTATCTTTTAAGCAACTGAAGATTAAACAACAATACACTGTTTTTGAGAATCAATACAGTATCACCAAACATAATATTGTGATATTCATGTTTATTGTGAATATCATCTATATTTTCTTACACCCCTAGTTTTGGCTGCAGTAGACACTGACATCAGTCAAAATGCAAAATGAACAAATGTTCGGCTGAAGAAGTGAAGTCTGATTTATGAACGAATCATTCTTTGAAATCAAATCTTTTCATTGAATCAGTTGATTCAGTTCACAAAACCATTTTGAACGATTGGTTTGTCAGACTGGTTATCAGGTTTAACTAGCTTACTGGAGAGGAAAGTTATGAGTAAATAATAATGACATAATTTTGGTCCGTTTCTCACATAATCGCATTAAGACTTAAATTATAGTGCACAAGTAATACGGACTGCTTTATTTGAGTTGCATGCACTATTGGACAGAAAATGGCATTTCTGCATTTTGCATATTTGTGTGAACCTTTACTCATCCCCAGTTTGTAAGGCACAGTGATGCTTTCTGTTTTATCCCAGCATCTCTTCAGCCCTTCATGTTGTGTTTCTCCTGGTCTGAGATGGATTTGTGACCTTCCACAAAACCACTAAGCCGCTCGGGCTTCACTAGGTTTATCAGTGGCTCGTTGTATTCCTCCGGCTGATGCTTTGAATGTGTAGTGCTCATTTTTGTGTTGCGCTGTAGTCTGTTCTTGTAGAGCTCAATTCACTGTTCTTAACACTCTGTGCAGCGAGGACTTAGATTAAATCCTGGCTTAGATCCTGCCTAGTCTTTGACTAAAGGAAATAGGGGATCAGCGTGAATGTGTTTATTTCCTTATGCTTGTTTGAATGTTCAAGAGTAAATTACTGGCTGTATTTAAATATATCATTGTGTATCATTTTATCCTGCCTTATAGCATTCAAAGAGATGTTTAATGGCGAGAGGGTTTGGATACCAGTCACATAAAGGGATTTAATTCACATTTACCAGCTTAGAAGAACTATTAAAGCGTTCACGCTCAAAGATGGCAAATATATATGCTTCAGTGCAACGACGTCTTTACTGGCAACAAAACAGGGACTGAAACTGGTCTGTTAGAGCACCACAGGATCCAGTAATCTTTGTTTTTTTAATCTGAATTGTAGGGCCCTATGATTTCCATGATGTGGAAAACACGGACGGAATCACAGAATCCAGTCATAAATATGGATTTGACCATATAATTTGAGAAAAACTACCATCATATCATATACACACACAAACAAAACTCTTCACAGCAAACCGTCAAAATAAAAGTTGCGTTTAACTTTAAGAAATTGTGACAGAAATACAGTGGAGATCAAAATTAGAGAACAACCTACAATTTCCTAAATGTCAAGGTCACTGCTTAGTCCTATTTGAAGTTATTCTAACAGGAGTAGAAGGGCAGTTTAAGCATATTTCATAAATTGTATTCTGAATCACAGTATATAAAACTTAAATGAGATATTTGAAAAATAACTCTTATCAAAATTAAAGAACACTTACAGATACCTCCAAGTTATTGGTGTTAATCTGGCACCTGGTACTAATTTCCTTAATTATATAACAAACACTATTTAACTGGCAGCATTCCTCCAATTTATACTGAGATTGCATGATGGCGGGCCGATTTAAGGTGACTGAAACCCTGCGACAGGAGGCGGTCAAGATGAAGGCCGAATCTTTCAGCCACTGCAAAAGAAGCTGGTCGTTCCAAATCTGTGATTTCTCGAATATTGTAGGTTCAAGTCCCCCAAAAAGGCTTGTCGTCCACGTCCAGCTGGAATTGCTCACCTGTTCAGCGCTGAACAGGGTAAGGATCTGTCTC
>NW_015642825.1:37057-40008 GCF_001515625.1 Sinocyclocheilus rhinocerous
AATGTCAAGGTCACTGCTTAGTCCTATTTGAAGTTATTCTAACAGGAGTAGAAGGGCAGTTTAAGCATATTTCATAAATTGTATTCTGAATCACAGTATATAAAACTTAAATGAGATATTTGAAAAATAACTCTTATCAAAATTAAAGAACACTTACAGATACCTCCAAGTTATTGGTGTTAATCTGGCACCTGGTACTAATTTCCTTAATTATATAACAAACACTATTTAACTGGCAGCATTCCTCCAATTTATACTGAGATTGCATGATGGCGGGCCGATTTAAGGTGACTGAAACCCTGCGACAGGAGGCGGTCAAGATGAAGGCCGAATCTTTCAGCCACTGCAAAAGAAGCTGGTCGTTCCAAATCTGTGATTTCTCAAATATTGCAGGTTTGCATGACAATAATTCATTCAAGTCCCCCAAAAAGGCCGGTCATCCACGAAAGACAGGATAATGTGGAGACTCTCAATGGGGAATCGGTTCAGCACTGCAGCTGGAATTGCTCGTCAGTTCAGCGCTGAACAGGGTAAGGATCTGTCTCGGCACGTTTAAGAGAAGATGGACTGAAAGCGCGCTCTGCAGTGACAAAACCTCTCATCAGCAGAGAGAATCAAAAGGCTATGCTCACCTTTGCTGAGGAGCATGTTGTGTGGAGAGAGGAGAACTGTATTAGGGCTAAACGTACTAAATGTTTCTCATTAAAATTTAATTAAACCATTAAAATAGAAAACACAGAATTTGGTTAAATAAATAAATAAAATTTGGGGGAAAAATAAATAAATAAAATGGATTTCATAGGGCCCTATTGAAAGAATAGGCGCATTTCTCATCATATCCCACTAAACGCACACACATACTCGTCTCTAAATGGAGCACATTCACACAGCTCAAAGGTAGGAGCATGAAGGATGCTCTGCTTAGTCAAGGGCAGAGCGTCCATTAGCACTTGTGCGGCTTTTCTGTTTGTTTTGTTGGTTTATGTTGTATTGCATTGTCATTGAGAGATAGCAGGTGTCATTTGAATATTCTTTCAAGCAGAAATGCACTGTCATAAAGCTCACTCCACAGAAACGGAAATGAGCGAGCGTTTCTCTTTTGACATTCCTCTGATAAGGTAATCAATGAACCATAGCTGGTCATTGAGTGGAAGGTGTGTGTGTGTGTGTGTTCAATACTAAAAGCTTCCTGTCACTGACAAGTTCATTGTATGAATTTGCTGTTCCTCATTTCATTGAAGAAGCTCTTACATGGGAAACCATTTTTGACAGGTTAATTTAACATTTTAAGACCGAATAGATTTGATTGCTGGATGGAATCACTAATGAGTTGTCGAGATATTTTCAGGGCCTTGATAACAGCACGAAAGCATGCATTTATCATTTATTTAGATTAGAAAACAAAAATAGCTTTGCATTTGTACAAAATTATAATATTTTGGATTTGAAATTAAATAATTGATTTAATTTGAGATTGCTAGATTTAGTTGTATAATATTTATTTGAATTCATTTATTTGAAGTATTTGTTTTAATTAGAAACAAAATATTGAAGAAAGTGGCTTTTGTTGTAAAAAAAAAAAAAAACGTTGACTTTTCAAGCAAAAATGCCAAAGTTTTTATTAATGACCAACAACCATTTAGATCAAATATGTTTATTAGATTAAATCACAGACAGAAATCTAAATGTTGTATTACAAAACTAAAACTACTGTCCAAAAACGGTCTTCTTAAGCGGAATGGAAATATTTCGAGCAAATATCGAATGTAGGTAGTTACAGAAACTCAAGAAAATCAAGTCTTAAAACAGCTTGCATGCCTGGAAAAGAACTTTGAAAGAGTCTCAAAATAAATTGTCAGATGGAGAAAAGACGTGAACACTGACCTGCTGCTGAGCAACAAATATAAAGCATACACAAAAAAAGCAACTGACATTTCAAGAACTAAGTAACTGTTCAGTGGACCTGCTTTACTTCTTTTATTTAATGTAGTTTGGTTTTCTGTTGACAGCCACAGTGATGAATTCATAAAATGCTGTCAAATGCTTTAATTCAGATGCATCTAATTATTTATTTGGCTAAATCACAGCCTTGCTGATATTCAGCATGATTGTGACTGTGATGTTGCTCTAAGACATAAATAGGACAGAACCTCAAGGTTCAAGTTTAATTTCTTTTAACTTTGACAAGTGTCCCCCCAAGAGATGCTTGAAAAACAGTAATATGGAACAATGGTCAAAGATGTCTGTCTAGTGCACGTAAAAAAAAAAAGCAGTGCAAGACAAATTGTTCTTTGTGAACCAGCCACTAGAATGCTTCGGATATTTATCGTGAATGCGATATTGACTTTATACAACAGTTCAAAAAACCTGAAGTTAATATTGAGTGAGTTACGTTACAATAATGTCTGTTTTTTTCTTTTTCTGTTTCACCAATGAAAAGAGTTCCAAAGCCGGAGCAGAACATTTGTGCGTCTCAGAGCAACGCTGCAGGGTTTCGTTCCTGAATGAATCTGTTCTTGAATGAATCATTTGAGTCAGCGATTCAATGATCCATTCAGAAAGACGTTCACTGAACGAATCTGCCGTTTTGAACGAATTGCTTGAATGAATAATTCAGTGAGTCACTCATTAAGGGACTTCCCACCACCTACTGGCAGTTTTATAGTGTCATATTAATTTATCCATGACAGGCTAAACCAGCCAAGGTACCAGCACAAAAACACACTCGGCAAAATATCGTTTAATTATCGTTATTGAAAAAAAGCACAACACATATTGAGATATCATTTTTGTCAATATTGCACACCACTACTGCTCAGCCAATCAGATTGCAGCACCAGAAGTAACTGTTGAATAAATTGATATTGCCTGTGTACTGAATATATATATAATTTATTTTGATTTTGGGGTAAAATATAAGCTGGAAATGACAGGTGCTGTGAGATTTACCC
>NW_015642825.1:41271-44099 GCF_001515625.1 Sinocyclocheilus rhinocerous
TACAGAAACTCAAGAAAATCAAGTCTTAAAACAGCTTGCATGCCTGGAAAAGAACTTTGAAAGAGTCTCAAAATAAATTGTCAGATGGAGAAAAGACGTGAACACTGACCTGCTGCTGAGCAACAAATATAAAGCATACACAAAAAAAGCAACTGACATTTCAAGAACTAAGTAACTGTTCAGTGGACCTGCTTTACTTCTTTTATTTAATGTAGTTTGGTTTTCTGTTGACAGCCACAGTGATGAATTCATAAAATGCTGTCAAATGCTTTAATTCAGATGCATCTGATTATTTATTTGGCTAAATCACAGCCTTGCTGATATTCAGCATGATTGTGACTGTGATGTTGCTCTAAGACATAAATAGGACAGAACCTCAAGGTTCAAGTTTAATTTCTTTTAACTTTGACAAGTGTCCCCCCAAGAGATGCTTGAAAAACAGTAATATGGAACAATGGTCAAAGATGTCTGTCTAGTGCACGTAAAAAAAAAAAGCAGTGCAAGACAAATTGTTCTTTGTGAACCAGCCACTAGAATGCTTCGGATATTTATCGTGAATGCGATATTGACTTTATACAACAGTTCAAAAAACCTGAAGTTAATATTGAGTGAGTTACGTTACAATAATGTCTGTTTTTTTCTTTTTCTGTTTCACCAATGAAAAGAGTTCCAAAGCCGGAGCAGAACATTTGTGCGTCTCAGAGCAACGCTGCAGGGTTTCGTTCCTGAATGAATCTGTTCTTGAATGAATCATTTGAGTCAGCGATTCAATGATCCATTCAGAAAGACGTTCACTGAACGAATCTGCCGTTTTGAACGAATTGCTTGAATGAATAATTCAGTGAGTCACTCATTAAGGGACTTCCCACCACCTACTGGCAGTTTTATAGTGTCATATTAATTTATCCATGACAGGCTAAACCAGCCAAGGTACCAGCACAAAAACACACTCGGCAAAATATCGTTTAATTATCGTTATCGAAAAAAAGCACAACACATATTGAGATATCATTTTTGTCAATATTGCACACCACTACTGCTCAGCCAATCAGATTGCAGCACCAGAAGTAACTGTTGAATAAATTGATATCGCCTGTTTACTGAATATATATATAATTTCTTTTGATTTTGGGGTAAAATATAAGCTGGAAATGACAGGTGCTGTGAGATTTACCCATTGCTGGTTCTGCTGCTAAAGACGAGAATGAAAAACACAAGTGTCCTTTGGCATATTGAAATGTTGTAGAGTAGATTTTACATTAAAACGACAATGTAAGATCTTTTGTAGTGCTGCACTGTAAATGTCAGTCAAAGTAACTGTTGAATAAATTGATATTGCCTGTGTACTGAATATATATATAATTTATTTTGATTTTGGGGTAAAATATAAGCTGGAAATGACAGGTGCTGTGAGATTTACCCCATTGCTGGTTCTGCTGCTAAAGACGAGAATGAAAAACACAAGTGTCCTTTGGCATATTGAAATGTTGTAGAGTAGATTTTACATTAAAACGACAATGTAAGATCTTTTGTAGTGCTGCACTGTAAATGTCAGTCAGACGACTGGGAATATTAATGAAAGCAGAGGTTTTCCCCGAGATGACACTTATATCAAATATCTCTGAGACGAGACATTTAATAGCAGACTGCAGTGGAAACGCTCTGACTCATTAAACACAATGAATCTACAGACATTCAGCTGCTACTCTGTTTGTTTTGGCCTGATCCTGGTTTGACCTTTTTTGATTGGTTAAAGTAATTGCTGGGCTGTTATTTCTAATATTTGTGAAATAGTAGGGCTCACAGATGTTGAGTTTGTGTCGAGTCGAAACTCACTTCGTTCATGCATTTGTGTTTTCAAGTGGGGATTCCTAATTGAGATCGAAAACATTGAAACATTACAGTTTGTTCCGGACTGTTGAAGATTTATGATGCCGGTCTGATTAAATTATGCATAGTGTCTATGTGTAATCAAGACTACTTAAATCAACTGATCTGCACAGTGTTGCATTTTTAAGGATTTATCCCAGCTGTGAGCTGGAATATCACACTACGGCTTCATTTAGTGCAAACTAGATATTACACATTTTTAAAGTGAGACTGGAATTGGCCTAGTTTTATGATGAATGTTTCCTCCTCCTCTTCTAAAGTTTCTTTTTTGCTACATTTGTCTTTGCCGCTGCCAAAGTGCAAATCCGTAAGAAGAATTTGAGGAAATGTTGAAAAGCTAACTAGGAAATATTGACAAAATCAGTATCAGGTGCCTGCCATTGGAAGTGCTGTTCCCTGATGAAACCCCATTCTTGCTACAAGTAATGTAAGAGATTCAATCTGATGCCTTTGATCTTACATTGTTACTGGATATAGCTGAGAGTAAATTTCAGCTATTTATTACTGGGTCATTCCGTGTCAACTAAACCCCAGCTCCAATTTTTCATTTGTTAAAGGGGTCATATGATGCGATTTCAATTTTTCCTTTCTCTCTGGAGTGTTACAAGCTCTTGGTGCATAAAGAAGATCTGTAAAGTTGCAAAGACTAAAGTCTCAAATCCAAAGAGATATTCTTTATAAAAGTTAAGAGTCAACCACGCCCTCCTAAAACGGCTCGTTCTAACACGCCCCCAGATATCTACGTCACGATGTGGGAAGATTTGCATAACGCCGCCCAAATGTTCAAGCAAAGAAAGAAGGCTAACTTTTATTCTCGCTGTTGCGCCGCTGCCATGTTGTGGAGTCGCTTTGTGTTTCGTTGTGAAAACGAAACTACTTTGTTTGGCCTTTCAAAAGAGGACGATATCTGCTTCGTCATGCCTAGAGCTGATCCGTGC
>NW_015642825.1:45210-59503 GCF_001515625.1 Sinocyclocheilus rhinocerous
TTAAAGGGGTCATATGATGGGATTTCATTTTTTCCTTTCTCTTTGGAGTGTTACAAGCTCTTGGTGCATAAAGAAGATCTGTAAAGTTGTAAAGACTAAAGTCTCAAATCCAAAGAGATATTCTTTATAAAAGTTAAGAGTCAGCCACACCTACCTAAAACGGCTCGTTCTAACACGCCCCCACATATCTACCTCACTATGTGGGAAGATTTGCATAACGCCGCCCAAATGTTCACGCAAAGAAAGAAGGTGTAACTTTTATTCTCACTGTAGTATTGTTGCCGCTGCCGCCATGTCCTGAAGACGCTGTGTGCTTCGTTGTGAAAGCGAAGCTACTTTGTTTGGTCTTCCAAAAGAGGACGATATCCGCTTCGTGATGCCTAGAGCTGATCCGTGCTGGTCGCTGAGGTAATACATCAACTTAGTGCTGTGGATCACCGGATCGGCTTTCACCGTTTTCACCGCTCCTTTGCCGGGACCGCCGTTCTCGACCCCGTCGCCTCAGCTCACTCTTGCCCGGCTTCAGCTCAGGCTAAGCCGGGGCTTTCGCTCACGCTAGGCCGCTGTGTTTTTCGTTTGTGAAAGCGAAACTACTTTGTTTGGCCTTCCAAAAGAGGACATAATGTTTCTATAAAGTTGGGCAGTTCCAACTTTGCAAGGACAGTCTGGCACTTCTGACTCACAGTCTGTAAGTACGTTTTTATATTTAAAGGATTTGCCACTGACGATTCAAACGTGAGTTTTTTTGGGCAGTGTAGAGTAGTGCTTGTTGTTTGTCATTTCTCCGATCACAAATGCAGACATGGTTTTATGTTTACGCGGCGCAATGCAACGCAACGCGTAAAACGACAGTATAAGTCATTATAATCAGTAATTATGTCCCCACTGTATGCAACAAATGCCTCGTTTGTAATGGGTTTTCTTGTTTTTGAATCTTCGCTCCGGCCGGACAGGGCATCACCGTATGGTGAGGGGCGTAACATTTCCGTCACACGCTTGAGGAATTCGGCCAATCACAAAGCACTGGATAGCTGGCCAATCAGAGCACACCTCGCTTTTCAGAACGATGAGCTTTGTAAAAATCGACGCGTTTCAGAAAGGCGGGGCATAGAGGAGAAACAATAATGTACAGTATGTGGAAAATAATGTGTTTTTTTTTTTTACCTTAAACCGCATAAACGCATTGCATTACATCAAATACACAACATAATGTTCTTTTTAGCAACATCATATGACCCCTTTTAAGGCCATCTATGGTTCAATCCCAGAGATATGGGGATCTCAATGTGGATCCATGTCCAGATGAATAATACCCATTTAGTGGTTGAAAACCAAATGTTGGTCACTATGTATACAGGTGATACTTATTGTATTTAAAGGGGAATGTCAACATTAAAGAAGAATAATGTTGAAACTAGAAATGTATCAGGAACCTTTTCCCATAGGAATGAGCCTACTGTCTAAAGTGGCAATTTAAGAATATGTAACTCATTTTGAATTGTATCCGTTTACAAAATGTGATAAAACACAAAACAGTAGCAACATTTTTGCTGCTACTGTTGTATTTTTCTCATCAAATATAATTCCTAATTATTAATCTTGATTATTGTCATTTTAGAAATTTTGTTTTACATTTCATGAGAGTTATTGTCACATAAGCACAAATCAAGAGAATGTCAAATTTCATGGTTTATTTTACCTCATCTAGTTTCCTGATGTTTTATAGTTATCATATAAATTACCACACTCTTTATATTTATGAAAACTGATGCAACAAGAATCTTCTCCGAAGAGCTAAACCAGTGAAAATCCTAATATTAACTCCAAAAATTCCGTTTTTCAGTGGGGTATATATCACGTCACTAGGCAGAAAATATTTCCATTTGAGAGAAAAGTTCTAGGATAAATAACTAGTGGACAAATATGCTTAATTGATAGAGAGAAGCAGAAATCATAATCATGATTCAAATACGATTTATATGCAGCTCTAATGTTTTTGGCCTGAAATGTACTCTACGAATTCGCATTAGTATGCATGACAAGATGGCACTCATGAATGCGTTGGCCAAGCATTTGCATTTGTATGCTTGCACAGAGTATTTCTGTCCTTAGTTTAGGAGTATGACCATCCAAGCAGACCAAAAAAAAAAATCTAATCAAATCAGTGGGTGGAATAATGTGATGAGGATCCTTACTGCAGACTTGGACACATTTCATGTGGGCACGTTGAACATATGTGGTTGGTCGACTTTAAGGAGTATTTCCCCCGCAGACCTGTCCTCTTTTTAAAGCTGCATTTTCCTCCCATGATGGTTTTGACGTCACTTCCATTACATCCAGTGAGTGTCAGAGCCGAGGGATTTCAAACGTCTTAATCTCATCCATATGAAATCAGTGCCATGAGAGGGTTTCTTCCACTAGTTTGAATAATATAAACTGTTGATCTTTTAAATGTTGTTAGAGGACAGCGTGGCTCTGCCAAAGTGGGACATTTTTTTTCAGTTATGTCTGCTACTTAGAAGGGTAAAAAAAAAAAATATATATATATTTATTTGAGGATATTTATTTGATTATTGTGGGTATGATTAGAATGTGCAAATATTCAGATCTCTCAATACATGCTGTGTCCATCCTTTAATTTAAATTGTAAAATGTTTAGTCCATTTTAATATCCAGCAGGCAACAATCTTAAAGGAATAGTTCACCCAAAAATTAAAATTTACTCACCCTCAGGCCATCCAAGATGTAGATGAGTTCAAGTTGTAGTCAAATGTTCATCAGAACAGATGTGAGTGAATGGGTGCCATCAGAATGAGAGTCCAAACAGCTGATAAAAACATCACAATAATCCACAAGTGATCCACATCACTCCAGTCCATCAGTTAACATCTTGTGAAGCCAAAAGCTGCGTGTTTTGAAGAAACAAATCCATCATTAAGACGTTTTAGCTTCAAACCATTGCTTCTGGACAAAATACGAGTCCATAATAATAACGCTTCCTCCAGTGAAAAGTCGTCTGGTCTGAATCAGGAGAGAAATACGCACACCTCAAACACCATTTACAAGTGAAAACAGTCCAAAACGGCTCTAAACAAATATGATGGTGGATTTTGATGTGAAAGGAGAAGAGAGGATGGACTTTTTCACTGGTGGAAGCATTGTTATGGATTATGGATTTATGGACTAGTTTGAAGTTAAAATGCATTAATTCTGAATTTGTTTCTTACAGCTTTTTGCTTCTCCAGATGTTAACTGATGGACTGGAGTGGTGTGGATTATTGTGATGTTGTTATCAGCTTTTTGGTCTCTCATTCTGACGGCACCCATTCACTGCAGAGCATCCATTGCCGAGCAAGTGATGGAATGCTACATTTCTCCAAATCTGATGAAGAAACAAACTCATCTACATCTTGTATGAGTACATTTTCAGCAGATTTTCATTTTTGGGTGAACTATTATTTTAAGTCAGATCGCTTAGTAAAGTAATATATCACACAGCACATATCTCCTCAACAAGCAGCTTGATTCGAGATATCATTCATGTTTGTGCAAGATGAGTTACATGCCAAAATTAATAGGGTTAGAGGTTTGTTCAAACCCCTAACCCTTGTGAGCAGTGCTAACAGTGATGCTTCCCATAATAAATGTTACTGCTGGATTTTATATGGAAATCATAGAACTAACGCAGTTCCCAGGTAATGTGTTTTAATTATATTTACCACGTTTATTTCCTCATTCACAGCCTTCAGAGTTTATCGTGGGTTTTTAGTGATTGTGGGGTGGTGTTGAGTTGCTGGGATATTGCTTTCACTGTTGTTGTGTTCCTGACGGGTGAAAACATCACACCCCGACCTCAGTGGAGCGTGTTTTGAAAGCCTTGGGCCACACAAGCTGTCCTTTGCAGACACCTTTATAATGTCGAAACAATAGCCCCATTTAGCAGACATTTGTTTTCGGTCTCGGCTGGTGTTTTATTTGTTCATCTTCTAGAAGGGCCAGTAGTGTCTCTCATCACAATAGATTGTTGACCCTCAAGGGCAGTTAGAAAATAAGAGAGATGTAGATGGGAATTGATGTCAGCGTCACCGATCAATAGGGCTGTTTGGTATCTTCATCTGCCCATCAGAACAGGCTTTGCCTTTGATAAACATACTCCTTGTTTTCATGTTTGTTTCATATGACTTTTATACAATTTTCAAGAAAAGTTCCAATTTAATGACTCTAGAAAATGACACCGGCAAATAAAAAAGTACTTTAATGGCACTTTCTTATACTTTTTACATTTTTAAATCATTATTCTCCAAAAACTAAATTTATTTTATTTTTTATTTTTATTTTCAAATATTGTGAATTAGCTAATTCATAAATATCAAACGATTTTGGGGATCCACACCACATGACATTTTACACATTTAACTAGTTATAATGTCAAATTATCTGATGTTTTAAGAAACATATTGAAGCACAGTCTTGAGGGTCTGCAAGGGTCCTCTCTGACATCATTTCCTGTTTTATTTTTCTTGTTTTATTTATGTTTCTGCACGTTGGTTTGACCACATAAATTTGATTTGATGCACAGAAGGTTTCTTTTTCATATATATATATATATAATGAGCATTGACACACTTTTTGCAGAACTAAATCATAAGGGTTTCTTTTCAAGAATGTCCCTCTTTTAATGAGGCTTTTCCCTTCATTCTGATATCAGGACAGTTGTATCACCCTGACGTTACCAACTTTATACCCCCTCAAAATATAAAAGATGACTTAATACAGAAATTAAAAACATGCTAATCATAGAAGAGGGGTGTTAAAGTCATTGTATGGATGATTTGCAATTTAAAGGAATAGTTCACCCAGAAATTAAAATTTGCTGAAAATTTACGCCATCCAAGATGAGTTTGTTACTTCATCAGAACAGATTTGGAGAAATGTAGCATTGCATCACTTGCTCAGCAATGGATGCTCTGCAGTGAATGGGTGCCGTCAGAATGAGAGTCTAAACAGCTGATAAAAACATCATAATAGTCCACAAGTAATCCACACCACTGCAGTCCATCAGTTAACATCTGGAGAAGACAAAAGCTGCATGTTTTGAAGAAACAAATCCGTCATTACAACATTTAGACTAAACCGTTGCTTCTGGCCAAAATAAGAGTCCACAATTTAAAATAACCAGTGAAAAATCCACCAAATCTGATTCAGATGAGATATTATGGATAGATGACTTGTAATTTAGCCCGAAACACATGCATCTTTTCACTTCTCCAGATGTTAACTGCTGGACTGGAGTGGTGTGGATTACTTGTGAATTGGACTTGTAATTTAGCCCGAAACACATGCATCTTTTCACTTCTCCAGATGTTAACTGATGGAATGGAGTGGTGTGGATTATTGTGATGCTTTTATCAGCTGTTTGGACTCTCATTCTGACGGCACCCATTCACTGCAGAGGATGCACTGGTGAGCAAGTGATGGAATAATAAATTTCTCCAAATCTGATGAAGAAACAAACTCATCTACATCTTGGATGGCCTGAGGAGGAGTCAAATTTCAGCAAGTTTTCATTTTTGGGTGAACTATTTCTTTAAGTGTGTTTTTGAATAAATTATTAGATGTAGACAAAGTGCTTGATTCAAATGGTTAGATGTTTGTTTAGATCCCTGACCCTCGGTGTGAGCAGTACACTTGCAGAAGCGTAGAGCTTGCCTTAGCAAGCTCTAATAATGATATTTCATAGGAGCCACATTAAATGTTTGGACACTGCAGCTCATCGACACATATATAGGCCGTGCTTTTTAATCAGGGATCTCTCCCTGAAGAGTTCTACTTGAGGGCCTGATAATTTATGCGTTCTAGCCATTCAGCCGCAATAATCCTTATCGGGGGTCTCAGAGAATCACCTCCTGTCATCTCAAACGAGAGCTCCATGCTCTAATTGGCCTCCCACTGTTTATTGCAGAGGTGGCATGATTGAGCAACAGAGCGATGACTCTCCCACTGGTCTTTAAGCCGTGGCACCTGGAAACCTGAGCGGTCAGGTAGCACCATTATATTCACTTCACGATATTCATTAGAGTTCATCCTCGGCCGGAATTGAATTGTGCAGTTTATCTCATACTCATTCGGACATCTATCTAAAGTTTCAGAAGTCACAAAGTTCATGCTTGATGAGATGGGATGAACATCACGACAGTCAAAATATATTTTTTTCAAGGTGCAATATCACAGACTTGAATTAATAAGCTTTGTGTGCATGACATGGCAATCTGCATAAATCTCTTCACCGATGCAGATGTCTTTGCATACAGTCGTGCTGATTTGTTTGCATTGGCACTGTGGAAATATGTTTGTGTGCAGATAAAGACGTTTATCCTGCATTGTGCTTTAATCGCTCGCTCTCGTTCAGTGTCAAGCTCCAGTCTGTGTACAGCTTTTCTGAAACGCCTTTCAGATCCTCTTAAACTTGAACATGGGTACACTTTTCTTTTGCGTGAAATGGGACTGAGGAAAGTGACTGTTGTCGATCCCAGGAGAGATATAAATATAGCAACATTAAAAGACTCATTCTTTCAAACCCTGAAGGAGAAGTTCACACAGATACACGGATGCGACATGTGGGTGCCTTTGCTATTTTTAACAATGTCATTTGAATCACAGGCCTATATCTTCATACTTGGAAAATAACGTTTTGACTAAGTTGTGTTGTTTGACGTACTTCAGGATGTGATAAAGGCCTTCTGAAGCGACACGATGCGTTTGTGTAAGAAAAATATATTACAACTTTATAAACCTTAATCACTAGCTTCCGCTAACTGTCATTCACGCATTCACGAGAGAGTGGCGTCCAGTGGATGACGTAGCACGTAGGCAAAAGTAGTGAACGCCGACAAACGTGGAAGCGCCTCAAGTTTCACATTAAGGGCCCTATTATACACCCGGCACAATGTGGCGCCAGGCACGACGCAAGTGTTTTTTGCTAGTTTCAGCCTGACGCAGTTATCTAAAACCTAGTCTATATACTGTATATATTATTTTTGTTATTTAAAGAGCGTGTTAGTAATATGCACCTATAGGCGGGTGCACAACGCGCGTACACTTTGCTTATTACACACACAGGGATGCGCAGCAGCACACAAACATTTTTAAAAATTTAAAAAAAAAATGTAATAAAAAAATTAAAGGATTAAAATTTGTACAAAAGATTATTGTGTACATAAATATAAAAATGCCTACATGTCATAATGGATAGTCTTAGCATGTATCAGAATTTCGCGCACAAGCAGATTTGTTCCCTCACTAGAGAAGCGTTCAGTTTTCAATTTTGCTATATTTCAGTCAGTGCTTAGTGCTGTGCCGTTGCACATTTTTTACTGATCAAAACTGTGCTGTGGCTAAAAGAAGGTTGGGAAACACTGCTCTAGTGGACTGTCAAGTGTCATATTACAGAAATTTACTACAATATTTTATAATCAAAATGTTTATAATCTTGACAAAATACATATCATTGGTCTCAACATTCTATATTTTGTGGTTAATAATACTGTGACAGAAATCTAAATATAAGTAAATACAAAACTAATTTACATAAAGTAACAATTTAATATCACAAATGAATTTGATATCATATTTAGTCTTATTGTAAATATAGATACAGTGAGGATAACCAGAGAAGCCAAAGCGAGCTGAGTGACGTTATCAAGTACGCTGCTGTTCCATTTGCTGAATTGCTGGACTTTGTGTACTTGGTATTGAGAAACAGCTGTGTAATGTCTGTTTCATTCATACTTGATGCCAGAGGGCATCCTCACGCAGAAACTTCACATATGCATCACAGAAGTAATAGAACTCGGGACATTCCAGGAAATCCCTTTAAATATGGACAAAGGCATTGCTCTCGCTGTAGCTCAATAAAATGCTTTAAATGATGAAACATGAAGACAATAAACACGCAACTGTGACAATATATGGTTTATCGGAGTTCTTCAAGCCATCTCTGGTATTTTCATAATAATTAAGTATATTTATAATCCATTGCTAATCGACATGTTAATGTTAATTTTTAACAGTATAGTATATAGTTTCTGCCTCATTCTGTGATAAGCCACATCAGATCAGAAAAAGAAAGTTATTTCAAACATTTGACTGATGTTGTGAAGTAAAAACATGTTATGATGTTCTCTTTTGTTGGACAACAGGATTAGAAATGCTTCTCATTCAAGTCATTACAAGGAAAGTTTAGCTTTAGGCATTTTAATTGAAGCATGTGTAAAGTAGCTAGCTAACAGTAGGCTACCTGCTGCCATCATTGCTGCGTTCATGCGCTCCTCGGATGGTCAACTCATTTCCTGAGTTGTGCTTTTAAAGGGTTAGTTCACCCAAAAATGAAAATTAGCCCATAAATTACTCACCCTCAAGTCATCCTACACTGTAAAAAATTATTGTGATTTTAACGGTAAAAGACTGTAGAAATGCCACAGTAAAAACCTGTTAAATGATTAACAGTAAGTTTCCTTACAATATACGGTGAATAACTGTAATAGATCTAACCTTTGTTTTCGAGAAAGTAGCCTCAGAGTTAACACTCATAGACTGTGTCTGAAATCACACCCTACAGCCTCATTCACTATTCCCTACATTAGTTCACTATATAGTCCACTAGACTGAGTGATTGAAAACAAATGAGTGAATTCAGACACTGATGAACAGCTGCTGTTAACAAGCAGAATCACTGAAGGAAAGAACAAGAAACAAAACTACAACTGACTTCCAGCCACAGCCTTAGATGAAATTAACCAAAATAAAACAGCAGATGATGATTAAACTCCACAAACAGCATTACCAGCTTCATTCATTACTAACCAGTTTGACTTTATTTCTGTCATATATCTACACAAATTATTTGAGAATTATATTGTATTGAAAATGTTTTGTTTGGCCTCACCATTTTGGCGATCAGTGGTTGCTTTAGTTGGGCCCTTGACCCTTGACTCTTTAATGTTAGTTTTTCTCTGCTGTTGTTTCTGTGTATGTAAAGCACATTTGTTATGACAAGAAGAGCCGAGAGAAATTGCAATGAAGTGGTTTTGATAACTATTAATGATGATGTAATCAACATCTCATGACCTGATTCACTGATCGCAATTAGTGTCTAATTATATGGGTCGATTAATTTTTTGTTTAATGTACTAATATGACTCTACAGCATATGTTGACAAAATATTGTGAAGAAATTTAAAAACATTTTATGCACAAAACCTTTAGATCTACAGCACTGTTTAGATACACCGACATCAAGAATCAGCACATGAATCTCAACAATGGTTACTATTATTAATAATAAAAAAAGTCATGCCGCAATGCATGCTGGGTGTCAGTACAAAACTCCCAACATGCATTGCAGCATGAAAAAAAAAATTGATTGTCACCAACGTTGAGATTCATAGGCTGACTGTTGATGTCCGTGTGTGTTTAAGTTCTGCCATAATTCAAATGTATGAGATGAAGAAAAACACACTGAGAAATTTATTTTTAACAGAAATATACTGTTAATTTAATTTACGGAAGCAAACTGTAAAAAACAGTAGATTACTGGCAACCACAGCTGCCGGTATTTCACCGTAAAATCAAGAAAAGAAAAGAGCAAAATACTGTAAAACTTAACAGTCAACTTTCTGTTGTGTTTTGTGGGTCACCATTGTGCTGGAGAGCAGAGCCTGTGTTTAAGTCAAGGACAGACAGAAAAGTACTGATGTTATGCTGCATGTTGCTTTATTTAAAGGCAGTAACGGTGTAGTTACTGATGCAGTGTGAATCTCTTCGATAATTTCAATCACACATGCATGTGTGCTGCTGTTATCTGCAAGTGATTTGAGTTGAATTTATGCTTTTAATGACTTTGCATAAATCAGTAGGTTTTTCTTCATGGACTTAAGCAAAATAGTTCTCAATATCAATATGCTTGCATTACTTAAACATTATAAGTATTAGTTTATAAACAAATGCCAATTGGCCAAATTAAGTGCAGTCGGTTTCTGCAAATAAAATGAGTTAACTCAAAGGTTTGCATATTAACATTGTATCAGTTAATGAAATACAGTTTTTCACTGTAAATGTAAACGGTTCTGTAAAACCTAAAATGTTGCTACCGTATTTTTCACGGTGAAGTTCTGGCAACCATAGCTGCCAGTATTTTACCGTAAATTTAACAGATTTTTTTTACAGTGTAGGTGTATATGACTTTCTTCTTTCAGACGAATCCAGTCGGAGTTATATTAAAAATTGTCTTTGATCTTTCAAGCTGTTTCATGACACTCAGCGGGTGTTGCATGCATCAGTCCAAAAGCACTTAATTAAAATGTGCCCATCCATAAAAAAAAAAGTGTCTCACACGGCTCCGGGGGGTGAACAAAGGCCTTCTGTAGCGAATCGATGCGTTTTTGTAAGAAAAATATCCATATTCAAAATGTAATAATCACTTTAATGTAGCTTGCGTTCACTGTTGTACACTGGAAGCAGTTCCGGGCGGATGACGTATGAGGTCAGTGCTGAGCATAAGGATGACTTGAGGGTGAGAAATTTGTGGGCTAATTTTCATTTTTGGGCGAACGTGCGTCTCACATCCATTTTGGAGCACCAGAGGGCAAGTATTTCAATCGACAGGCATTTAAAGGCACAATATGTAATTTTCGCCGCTGGAGGGCGCGTATTCAAAATAAACAGAGACAAAGGCGTAGTTTGATGACACCGTGAGTCCGTGACTGAGTGTGGAATCATGGGATTTGTCGTCTTCCCAACAGCCGATGCAATCCGACGGGACTCGGGCAGAAATCATGTTCATGGATGAGCTAATGATTTATTAACGTAGTAGAATGAAGCATTTGGGATAATGTAAGTACACAAGTCAGCAAAATATATAACACTGTTCTAGTGGTTTTTGGATATTTAATAAAAAAATCTTACATATTGTGCCTTTAAGTGGCACCAAAATGAAGCTCCGAAATCTGCGTTCTGATTCGGTCCAGTACATACCGGTCATAAAGGTTTCACTACCCAACCCTAGTGAGTGCCTGAGGCTGTAGTTTGAGTCGGAGACTAGCATGTTTTGTGCTCCATCATGAGTCTAATTTCTTAAAGGACTAGTTCATCCAAAATTGAAAATTCTGCCCTCCTTTATTCATCCTCATGTTTCTCCAAAACTGTGTTTTTCTCAGAATGTTGTTTCGGATAAGTCTAGAGATGTTGGATGGAAGAACAGTGTGTGCCTCCAGTGGTTCAGATCACAGTGAAAACCTGAAAAGTTATCTGAACATCCAGCAAGCTTTAGTGATGGAGGTCGACACACCAGCTAGTGGAAAATGTAGAGGCAGAGTGCTGAAACCATACAATTCCCAGACTTGAGGTTTGAGGATTTCAGGTAGGCATTGTTTTATTTATAAGGAATGCCAAAGGAAAGAGTTCGAGCTCTGTGGGCTTCTGTATTCACACAGGTGCCGTTATTACCATTTCTTACTTTTTAACAAAGTTTGATTATGAGTTAAATGAGCATGTTTCTTTTTTCTGCTCTGTAATTAATGTCTTTATTGTATCTTTTTTTAAGCTTTAAAGCTGTATAAATCTAAAACCGATCAAATGTCAGCGTATCATTGCACTGTAAAATAAGTCTTGTTAGGTTTAAGACACGGCGACATCAGCCCGCAGAGTTCATTTCAGTTCGAAAATTGAATTACCAGCCTGCTCCTAACATGATTGAGTGGCTGTCCGAACTCCCCCACCCGTAAACAACAAATATTTCTCATGGACAGTAAATCAATGTGAATATTAGTCACTGAGGGATCCAGACCATTATTTTGGTGATGAATTCTGAATGCAGTGACTATGATGACAAACACCTGGTTTTCCTCTCTCGGCCTGCTCTTTTTACCATCTTGCCACGTGATGTGGATCAAAACAGAAAGTACCTACACAACCATGATAATCTTTCAGCTAAGCTTCTGAAGCTCCGTGCTCTTCAAAACACCTGGAAAATCAAATCCAGGCAGATAGGAGGATATCTTTAGCCCCTGCAGACAGAACAGCTGGCTTCATTTACACATTCAGAGGATTTTTATCAGCCCAGTGTTCATCTGAAGTGTGATTTTATCTGTGGCACAAATTATTATTATTTTTTTTTTTTTCAGAATCACATAGGTCTTTTCCATACAATGATAGATTTCACTGATAACAGCTATTAAGCTGACAAAAGACAATCCATAATCATGTCTTCTGAAGCTTTGTGAAGAGCAGACTGAAATTTAAGTTGTTATTCAGTGGTGATCTTCCCCTTCAATGAGCTGTTAACACAAGCTTCTGCAATTGAATGATTGAAACGGTGAAATCACAAGAATCAGTCCAATTAGTGAAAGTGAAACCATTTCAGTCTTATTTCTGAACCAGATAAAACAGTTCATTGTTCATACATGCATACATGCATGCATACATACATGCATACATACAAATAAATAAATAAATACATACATAGGGCCCTATGAAATCGGTTTTATTTTCTCCCAATTCCCTTTTTAGTTTTTTCCATTTTAATTGTCCTGGATTCCATTTTTCCCATTTAAAATTTTCTCGTCTCTGTTTTAATGGTTAAATTAAATGTGTATATTATCAAAAGCACGTCTAATTAATTGAAATCATGAAACTTATACAAGTTAACAGCAATTTATTAAAAGTTTAACAAATAAAAAAATGTATGGCCCTATGAAATACATTTTATTTATTTTTCTTCTTCTGTTTATTTTTCACCAAATTCTGTGTTTTCTGTTTAAATTTTTCTGTATTCTGTTACAATGGTTTAATCAAATTTTAATCAAAACTTTTTTTTTTTTTTTACAATAATAGAGCCCTATGAAATGTTGAGTTTTTTTTTCCAGAAATTCTGTTTTATGTACTTTGATTTTCTGGTAATCAAATGATGGCATAAACATTCATTTAAAATAAAAAAAAACTTTCTTTTTTTGGCAAACAAATTGCTACAAAACAGGGGTTTACTCTTAAAATTAAAACCTGGAAGAAAATGTGTAATTATTCCTTAAAAATAAAGTTTTAATAATAATTTTTATTATTAGTAGTAGTGACTCGTACATTCTACTGTACAATAGTAATATTTTTCTGTCACCATTTCTTCAAGTTAAACCAAACTTTTATTTTGATGGGTTGCCGTGAAGAGTTTTGTTTGTATATGTATATAATATGATGGTAGTTTTTCTCAAATGAAACTGTGAAATGCTCATGAAGTGACTCTCAGAGCAGCTCTGGAGATGTTGTTCATGTGTTCATGTCCTCACGCGCGCTTAAGTAGTTGAAACCGCGTGTCTGCGCCATTCATTCACACAGAGACACGCAGAACATGCAGGTTTCATATTTCAATAGTCTTTTTGTGGTTTAATATTCACAGACACTATAGTCCATATCGCCATTTGATTGAAGTGTACAGACTGCTTTTGATTAATTCATTCAAAATGTGACAAATTCCGTTACATTCTGCGTTATACAGTAAATTCCACATTTATGTCTGGATTCTGTGATTCCGTCTGTGTATTCCCGCATTGCGGAATTCATAGGGCCCTAAATGTAGCAGCATTTGAGTTGTAACAACATGAGGATGAGTGAATAGTGACACAATTTATAGTTTTTTTTCCCCCCTTAAAGGTAGGGTAGGCGATTTCGGAAAGGCTAGCAATAGCAAGCTAGCTTTGAAAGCATAAGATCCCACCCTCCCTGCAAATCACTCTCCAAAGCCACGCCTCCTCCAAAACACATGAATGCGCACAGGCAGAGCAGAGGCTAACCGGCGACACGATGAGAGATGGCGTTGAATACAGTGCTGTCAGATGACCTCATGTCTCATTTACTGGTGAGAAAACATTACAGTATAAAATGCATAATATTACAATAATAACGCCTTCCGTTCTCACTCGCTCTGCAATAGCGTAAGGCCCTGTGTCCACCAAAGCGTTTTTCCCCACGGCTAGCGTGTTTTTTCAGTTGTTCTCAATGGGAGCGCCGCGTTTTTTAAAACGCCAGGAGCGTGCCGAGCGCTGAGCGTCTTTTTCGCGCTGAGCGCTGAGCGTTCGGGCGTTTTTTTCTCGCGCCGAGAGTTGAAGAATGTTCAACTTTGGATAAAACGCTGCGCTCATCACTGTCACTTTCTAGTCAGCTAACCAATCAGAGTGCAGGAGGGGCGGGGCAAATTCCACACCGATCAACTGTCACAACTGTCATTTTGGTACAACGACGTGTCAAC
>NW_015642825.1:59680-60181 GCF_001515625.1 Sinocyclocheilus rhinocerous
ATATACACACACACACACACGCTTTAATTATATTAAATGATTCATGTGTTCCGATATGTAAAATATAGCTTTGAAATATAAAATACATTGTATTACTGAATCATAAATACCTAGAAACTTAATAATTATGCTACACTCTACGAGACAGATATTTGACAAATATATTATTTTTACTTCACTGATAAAACACCTTGGCATTTTCAGATTAATGAGAAAAATATCAATGTAAGCATAATAATTCTTTCACCTATGCACATAGGTTACCTCAGACAAATGGAGAGACGTTCTTCCGAGCTGATGGCTTCCCGGTAATTTGTGTCTCGCCTTGTAATAGAAGGTCCGATTTTCTGAAGCAACACTTCAAATTGTACCCTGCTCATCCGAAAGCACTCCTTGAACCGGCTTCCGTCCAACTTCAGTTCTTGGACCAAATGATGATACTCACCGAGCTGTTTTCGCGCACCCAAAATCTCATGAATCCACACAGACCGGCGGGTCCGT
>NW_015642825.1:60193-66009 GCF_001515625.1 Sinocyclocheilus rhinocerous
TGGAACACACTGAACAGGGTGCGCGGAGGTATGCAAATACATACATACGTTGACAGGCAGGTAGGACAGCCTATCGTAATGTTTGGACTGAGGAATCTGATTGGTCGAACATTTTATGGTCCTACGCCTTCTACAGACGATAAAAATACGTATAAATACATGTAGACCACTTAACTTAGTGATTGCTATCGGGATGTGAAGAGACTTTCAACAAGCATAGCAAAAAATGTTTTTGAACCAAATCAGCTACCCTGCCTTTAACTGAAGTTGGTAGTTCAAATAACACACTTGTTTTACTGATCCGCAGTGCTCTATATATGTCTATGTATTTTAGTATGCCACTTATCAAACTCGTGCAACTAAACATTATCTATTCGTGGCATCAAGTTGGATCATCCAGATGTTTTTTTTTTTTTTTTACAAAACAGTATTTTGATTTTCAATCTTCAATCCTTGATTGAAAGAAACGGGTCAGTTTGGCAAAAAAAATAGCTCTTATATATCCACAGACTTTTTTTTACTTATGCCAAATCCGTTATACATACGTTGACAGGCAGGTAGGACAGCCTATCGTAATGTTTGGACTGAGGAATCTGATTGGTCGAACATTTTATGGTCCTACGCCTTCTACAGACGATAAAAATACGTATAAATACATGTAGACCACTTAACTTAGTGATTGCTATCGGGATGTGAAGAGACTTTCAACAAGCATAGCAAAAAATGTTTTTGAACCAAATCAGCTACCCTGCCTTTAACTGAAGATGGTCGTTCAAATAACACACTTGTTTTACTGATCCGCAGTGCTCTATATATGTCTATGTATTTTAGTATGCCACTTATCAAACTCGTGCAACTAAACATTATCTATTCGTGGCATCAAGTTGGATCATCCAGATGTTTTTTTTTTTTTTTTTTACAAAACAGTATTTTGATTTTCAATCTTCAATCC
Organism: Sinocyclocheilus rhinocerous; assembly: GCF_001515625.1. Taxonomy (NCBI): domain Eukaryota; kingdom Metazoa; phylum Chordata; class Actinopteri; order Cypriniformes; family Cyprinidae; genus Sinocyclocheilus; species Sinocyclocheilus rhinocerous. The sequence continues at coordinate 61,146 of NW_015642825.1, forward strand.
TTGATTGAAAGAAACGGGTCAGTTTGGCAAAAAAAATAGCTCTTATATATCCACAGACTTTTTTTTACTTATGCCAAATCCGTTAGTTTGACACGTTGTAAATGTATTCACCCCTCACCCGTATGTGAGGATTTATTGGATTCTGGTACTTTCATTTGTGATGCATGTGTGGTCATCCGTAATAGCCCCGTACGGCTGGTGCTGTTGTCTCCGAGGGGCCAACTAATAGCGGCTGGGATCAGAGCTGAGGGACGGGTGATTGCAGTGATTTAGAGACGTCTCATTTTGCTCTGCTCTCCACAATGACTCTCTAAACTTTGTGGGATTAAATGGCTTGGTTAAAAGCCCTGAAAAAGTAATTTAGCTGTTTTCCACAGACCGTATGCTCTCGGGTCAGGAAGAATGTTCTTGTCAGACCATTTTTATTATGGCAGCTGTTTCCTGTGTTATATTCAAACTTGGCCTGCGCATATTGCTGGAGATTTAATTTTAAATCTATACAGTGCAAGTGAACTAAACAAACAGCCACAACATCAAAACCGCCTTCCTAATTTTGTGTAGATGCCCCTCGTACTGCCAAAACAGCTCTGAAGCGTTGAGGATGGGGTCCAGCAGGTTGTGAGGTGGGGCCTCCATGGATTGGATTTGATCCCTTAGATGCTCAATTGATTGAGATCTGGAGAATTTGGAGGCCAAGACAACACCTTGAACGCTTTGTCAAACCATTCCTGAACAATTCCTGCAGTGTGGCAGGTGCATTGTCCTGCTGAGAGAGGCCACTGCCTTCAGGGAACACCATTGCCATGAAACAATGTAACAATATACACTACCGTTCAAAAGTTTGGGGTCAGTCATTTTTTTTTTATTTCCTTTGCTTTTATTCAGCAAGGATGTGTTAAATTGATAAAAAGTGATAATAAAGACTTCTATTGTTAGAAAAGATTTCGATTTTGAATGAATGCTGTTCTTTTTTAACTTTTTATTCATCAAAGAATCCTGAAAAAAAGAATCACAGGTTCCAAAAAAATAGTAAGCAGCAAAACTGTTTCCAATATTGGTAATAAATCAGCATATTAGAATGATTTCTGAAAGATCATGTGACGCTGAAGACTGGAGTAATGATGCTGAAAATTCAGCTTTGCACCACAGGAATAAATAATATTTTAAAGTATATTAAAATAGCAAAACATTATTATAAATTGTAATAATATTTCACAATATTACTGTTTTTTTTCTGTATTTCTGATCAAATAAATGCAGTCAGTCATGATGAGCATAAGAAACTTCTTTAAAAAACACTACAAATCTTACTGATCCCAAACTTTGAAGGACAGTGTGTGTGTGTGCGTGTACACATACATACATACATACACACACATATATATATATATATATATACGTACTTGGATGTCTCTGTAAAAAAAAAAAGAATTTTAAAACAGTACGACATATTGATCTTACTGCACTTTTAACCCGCACAGCCTCTTTTCCATCTGCATTGCATTAAAATATGCTGTTGACTCTACAGTCTATTATTAAATGTATAGTTTATATATGTTACGGTATGCAAACAGTTAACTCCAGCGGCTGTAGTAGTCCATTTAACCTGCTATAAATCAGGGTGGCAGGCACACTAAAGGTAAATTGAAGGGCTGAAGCCGTTCCTTGTAAATCAACACACAGTAATCAATGTTTAACCTTTAGGTTTGATCCATGACGTAAATTAACAATGATTACATAGTAGCTCGACAGGCGCGTGTGGAAAAGATTAGCTGCTCCGCTAAGATCTTACCTTAGCATTGTCTCATTAAACTAGTGTCAGTCTGATATTAATGTGAGTGTAATTAGGGCCGTTGCTAGATGCTCTTGGGTTGTAAATGATCAACGCCAGAATGTGCATAGTTACTGGATTTTCTGACGCAAGTTCTTCAGGACAAATCAATTTTGATTAACACAGGCTTGCATAAAAATGAAAATCCTGGAGACTCTTTAAATGCACTTTGAAAACATAAGCATGGCCATTATTGTCTTTCTCATTATATTGCCTGCAATAAATAAATGGCGTATGTGTTAGCAGGCTATAGAACCCCATTACATTACAGCCCTCGGTGCTAATTAATTAGCATGTAAGTGGGAGAATTTGTTTGTCAGGGCACACCGGGTGTGCAGTTTTTCCCCTCTTGGGTCACATAACTTTGGGATTCATTTGCTCAAGTGCTTATTTTCAAAGAGAAGTGTCATTTTTTTTCTTGCCTCTGGGTGATTATGAAGTATCCATATAAAACGCACCAGCGCTGAAGCTCCAGGAAGTTCGTCGCAGAGAAACGTGAGGGAAGCGCATGAAAGACGAGTGTAATATCCCAGCAGACTCTTTCTGCCGAACAGAACAAGCAGTTTAATTGCATGCTGTCAGTATTTACCAGCCTCCAGTTTCCTCTCCGGCTAAAAAATAAATTGTTCTAAGAGTTATTCAAGAAAGTTGGCTGTTGAATAACCTCAAGTGTTATTACCTGAAGTACTACAGGAGAGCATTTTGGAATTTCGTTCAGAGCCATTTCCCCTAGTGGACGATAAAATGCTTGGAAAAACGTTCCCTAGCGTTATCGACAGTCCAGAATATCAGAGAGATTTGCATAGCAATGCGTTAAACTGCACAGCAACACCCTGGCAACCAACCAAACCCCACATTGCTGGCAAACCCTGCATTTTCCCCACATTTGCAAGTTTCTGGTTTTATATTTAGCACACCTTGTCTTGATGATGTCTGTGTGCCAGTCTCAGTGCTGGGTAGTAACTGATTACATGCATTCTGGATTACGTAATTAGATTCCAAAAATTAAGTACTTGTAATTAGATTATATTACATTTTAAAATGCTCATAATCAGACTACAGTTACTTTTTTTTATTGATTAGATGGTTACATATTATTCACACTATAATAAATCATTATTATAATAAATGAATCCATATGAAACTTGCATGCAGGCGCATCCACTACTGCAGAGATGACGAGTCAGCCGAAAACACTAGTTTATCAATAGTTTATTACAATGTTAATGCGGTTTAATCTTACTGTTTTTCCCTGACACATTCTTAATCATTACTTCTGCCGGTGTGCTGTGGCAAGCTTTATGCGTGCGCTTGAGCACTTATTAGTCTCTGTAGGCAATTAAAGGCTCATTAGCATGATTTAAATGGTTTATTAATAAACGTGCGATTAGTCGTCTAATGCTTAAAATTAACGACTACTAGGCGACCAGAAAAATCTTTAGTCGAGGGCAGCCCTAGACGCCACACAGATTTACAGAAATCATTTCAGTATTAAGAAGTGTTTTCTTGACATTTCAACATTGCAACTACTGATGAACACATTACTTTTTATTTAAATGATCACTTAGTGGGTTATTTAACCATGTATTACTTTGGAAGGCTTTGGAATATATTGAATGGAATATATTTTCTTTCTCTTTGCGTTTTTATATCAATATGGTACAAGATTATCCTATTTAAATCAATAAACGAGTTAGGTCAAAAGTAATCTAAAAGTAATCAAAAAGTAGTCCGATTATATGACTGTAATGGATTACATTACTAACTACAGCTTTTGTCATGTATTTTGTAATCAGTAATGAATTACAATTCGTAAGTAATCTACAAGCACTGGCCGCTCTGCTGTAATCAATAATCGACAGGCTCCATCAGTCGCAGATGTTTGGCTCGTTTCAATTAGACAGTGTTTGATTGCTTTTTCATAGCAGTTCACATTCAAGAGGATTACAATTAAACTTGCCAGTCAGGAGCCAAACAGCTTTGTTTACTGAGATTAACATTAGGCCCCTGTCTGAGCCCGCGTTAGACAAACCATTCTGAAAATGTATCTGTGCTTGTGGGTGTCACAGAGGCTTAAATGGCATTAAGGGTATCAAGCCAAAAGCAAGAGGCACACAAACCAACCGGACAAGAGCCCAAGTGTAAGGTATTAGTAACGTGCTCTGAATAGTTTATCTTTTACACAAGCAGACGACCAAAGAGCTGTTCTTATGACTCACATTGACATGCAGCGTTTGACAGGAGAACGACTGATGTGTGCTTCCACAACATGCTCATTCATTTGGCCAAGAGAACATACTTTTTTTTTTTTTAATGGAAAGAAATCAATCAGTTGCTTAAGTTCTGACAAATAATGTGGAACAAATTAAATAAGAAACTAATGTTTTAAAAAAACTTACAAAATCACCTTATATAAACGGCAAAAGTCAACAGGCTTGTCAAAATCCAAAATATTGCCAAACAGGCGCTTTTGCATTTTCGTTTCGAAACTAAATCATCCGCGATCGTCTTGTCGGTCTCACCCCAAGTCTATCGCGGCAAGCCTAATACAAATGCTACTTTGTAAAATGGCCAATATTAATACAATATTTTGTAGGGGTGCTCCGATCAGGATTTTTGAGGCTGATCGCCGATCACAGAAAGCAGTATCTGCCGATACCGATCACCGATGAAAATGGGGGGAATTTCCCTCTTAGGTGACTCTTGTGAGAGGTGAAGCAGCTTTCACCCAGGAGTCTGCTACTGATCCGTGGCTGTTTACCACAAACACAACATTTATTCATTATTTTGATTTCAAATCCAAACATTGTCACTGAAAATGCTTTTTCAGCATTTCAATTCTTTTTTTTTACACAGTACAGTAATTCAATCTTTCACAGACATGTTTAAACACAATAAATATAAGCAACACATTAGCCAAAAAGCCATAGCCTATGTGTTGACCATGAAACACAGTAGACTTTAATAATATGCATTATAGTGTAATTACTACATTTTCGTGTCAATCCATGTTCATATTTACTGCAAAAAAAT
>NW_015642825.1:66036-67368 GCF_001515625.1 Sinocyclocheilus rhinocerous
GTGACAATTCCTGTGTCAACTGTGCAGCGTGCAGCTTGCTTATAGACAGACGTGATGTGGTGATTTGAAGACATTTGAGGATTTTGGGAGAGAGCGCGCGCGGTGATTCACTCACGCTGTTTGTGAAATTACGTCTCACACAAGGTTTTCCAAATACTTTATAATTTATTTAATCAAGAAATATGAATCGATTGTGCAAGTGACTATTCCTGTGTCAACTGTGCAGCGTGCAGCTTGCTTATAGACAGACGTGATGTGGTGATTTGAAGACATTTGAGGATTTTGGGAGAGAGCGCGCGCGGTGATTCACTCACGCTGTTTGTGAAATTACGTCTCACACAAGGTTTTCCAAATACTTTATAAGTTATTTATTGAAGAAATATGAAGGAGTACCTCACCTTCAGCATTATAATGATTTCACCCGCGCCGGACAGAGACTGAGACGGTGCCGCTGCATGTCATGCCAAACCTTCTCACTGCAGGCGCGTCATCAGCTTGAGATCGTTTTTTTGAGATCTCCCTTTTTAGAGACCGCCGATCAAATATCCCAACGTGATTATCGGCCGATAGTGATCAGTAGCCGATCAATCGGAGCACCCCTAATATTTTGCACAGCGTTTGTCATGTTTGGTCCTGTTTGATACAGAATTTTAGTATAACCTCCTATTCAGTCATTTTTTTATTTACATTTCATTTTTGATTTAAAGGACGTTTTTGGTTGATAATTTTTAGTGTTGTCCCAATATTTAAATTCTCTCAGGTAAGTTAATTATTTTCATGTTATGACTGAAAAATTTCTTAGATTTTACCATTTTATCTAAATAAGTAATAAAGCACTAAACAACAAATTGTTCAGTTTTAATGGTACAAAAGAATGTAGATATCATAACATATTAAAATGCAGTATTAAAAATGGATACTCATTTTGAGATTTGCAAAAGATTACAATTAACAGTTTTTACAAATTAACTTTTTAAAGATTTACTTTAGTGAGCGTTAGATGGCGAAGGAAAATTATTTTAAACAGAATGCAAAAAAATGTCATTTGTATGCACACAGCGGAACTCATGAAACATGAACAATTAATATCCAAATATCGGTCATTATTAATCCAATCTACCATTAAAGGGGTCATATGACGTTGCTAAAAAGAACATTATGTTGTGTATTTGGTGTAATGCAATGTGTTTATGCGGTTTAAGGTTAAAAAAACACATTATTTTCCACATACTGTACATTATTGTTGCTCCTCTATGCCCCGCCTTTCTGAAACGCCTTTCGATTTTTACAAAGCTCATCGGTCTGAAAAGCAAGGTGTGCTCTGATTGGCCA
>NW_015642825.1:67873-78084 GCF_001515625.1 Sinocyclocheilus rhinocerous
CATAGTGATGTAGACATGTGGGGGCGTGTTTAAATAAGGCGTTTTAGGTAGGCGTGGTTGACTCTTAACTTTTATAAAGAATATCTCTTTGGGTTTGGGACTTTAGTCTTTGCAACTTTAGGGATCTTATCTATTCACGAACAGCTTGTAACACTCCAAAGAGAAAGGAAAACTTGAAATCGCATCATATGACCCCTTTAAACCAACAAATATCTTGTCTCCAGCGCTGCCTGTCACTGCTGTCTTTTCGTCAGACTTTTAGCCTTTTCAACAACAGAAAGCAAGCGAAGATTTCATTTGTGTGCACAAAGCGAAACTCATAAAAAGATGTCAGCCCGGCAGAATGCGTTTCTCGTTTGTTTACAGCTGACAGCAGATCTCCTTCAAAGTGTCTTAGTCGAGCTGCACTTTTATGTAAAGTATAACGTATAACCAGTGTGTGGAAACACTATTGCTCATTTAAAGCGAAATAAAGAATAAGGTCACCGCTGCGTCCATTAGTGCTTGTCTTTTTCTCTTGGCTCATACGTAGCGCCGGCCTCTTTTGGAGCACAGGCTCCAGCTCCCCAGCAGTAATTTATTGTCAGGGGTATAAATAGGATGGCAGGATTGTTGAGGCAGGTGGTCTAATCTGCAAACTCAGCTCACTGATCCCGCCGCGCTGCAGAGGTTGCTGGGAGTCTCAGTGACTCCAGTGAAAGCCGGGGAAAGTAGTCCACAGAAAGGGGCCGTTCTTGCTTGCTGAGTGTGTCATGTGACTCTACAGAGTTAGTTTGCATGTCATTATTCAGTCGCGAGAAACGTTTTAGTGCACCAAATCTTTTTTGTTCTGACGTACATTAGACTGTGACTATGTATCCAAACTTCTCGCTGAATTATTCAGGTGATTCTGACTAGTCCAGACCCATTCATCTGTACAGAACTGGTCTAAGAATACTGCAGGCTTTCTTCATAAAGCTTCAGCACCCCAATGTGATAATTGCTTGACAGCGTTGGATGATACAGTTTAGTGGCTACTGATGAGTTGTCAGTTTGTCTGTGCTAAACTCTCAGTGTAGTCACCATTAATTGATTGCCGTGCCTGTTGTATACCTGAGTCTCACTTTGAAGTTGATACTATTGCTATAACAGATGTGTGAATGACAAAATTGGAGCGCAGGCTGTTTCAAGTAGCAAAGCAACTTTTCAAAGATACTGTGCACTTATTGAAGTCATGAACAACATCTGCAACTCATTTTACTTCCAGAGCACATTTCTGAGTGATTGTTCAGCAGGAAAAAAACGGAGCAGATTTGATTAGGGATTCATTGATTATACACTCTAAAAAATGCTGGGTTGTTTCAACCCAACTTTGGGTCAAATATGGACTAACCCAACCGTTGGGTTAAAATATTTATATTAAAATTTTAACCCAAAAGTTGGGTTAGTCCATATTTGACCCAAAGTTGGGTTGAAATAACCCAGCATTTTTTAGAGTGCAAAGTTGTATATATTTATTTTCCAAATTAACAATAAAACACTAATGATTAAAAATAATAATTTGAAATGCTGCAATCAAAACCAAGGCTTGGGGTTCGCAAGATTTATTATCAATTTATTAGAACAAAAAATATAGTAATATTTTCCCACATTCAATATCTTTGAAGAAAAAAAAGGTTAATCTACTAAAGATTACATTGTTAAATGTTGTAAAATGATAAGTGTTTTTAAAGATTAACTTTAGGTGGGTGCAACATGATGTTATCTATATATAAAAATAGAGAAAATGAGCATGAGTACATGTACAAAATTGGCCGATACCAACAAACAAACAAACAAAAGTCTAATATCTGCCACTAACCAATATTGTACCAATATATTGTCTAGATTTTATCCATTAAAGGGTTAGTTCACCCAAAAATGAAAATTATGTCATTAATTACTCACCCTTGTGTTGTTCCAAACCCGTAAGGCCCCGATCACACCGCACGCGTTTTTTAGGTCTGAAAACGCGAGGCGCACCACACTGCCTTTTTTGGTGACTTTTAAAAAAACAGCAGTGCGCTGCGTTTTTTATGTTGCTAGGCAACCACCAAATCAGCCGCCCTGTCAGTTTAATCGCACGAGCGCTCTAAAATCTTTGGTTTTTGCTGTTAAGTAAACTGTCATATTAACAGAAATCTTAAAAAATACAGTTCCGGGTAATCCGCGACAGACACCAAAAGTTTCTCCCCCATCATAGCAGTCTCCAGACTTTCTAAGCAACGGTAAACTTTCGTCATCACCAACGGAAGGCCCGCCTCTCCGTTCATTCGACTGGACAATGGAAAAAAACGCGAATGACGTTGGGTGCTTTTCCGCTCAGAGTTGCTTTTTTTTCAACTTCAAGCGCTCCGAGCGCTCCTACAAAAACGCGAGGCGCAGCGGGTGGCGAAAACGCAAGGCGCACAGGGCGCATATACAGCGTGCAGGGCGCATAAACAGCACGCAGAACGCTCACTGCCAACCGAAAACAATTCAAAAAAGCGCCTCTCACTGCAAAAAACGCGTTCTGTGTGATCGGGGCCTTAGACCTTCGTTCATCTTCGGAACTACTTTTTTGCGCAAAGAAAACAAAAATAATGACTTTATTCCACATTTTCGACTTTGGCGTTTCACGACAGTATCATGACGTCATCACGCCGGATCTGGGTCAGCGCCGGCACCGCCACACGCTCGCGTCATGATACTGTCGTGAACGCGCGTCCAAAGTGATGCAGTAGAGACGAAAATGTGGAATAAAGTCGTTATTTTTGTTTTCTTTGCGCAAAAAAGTAGTTCCGAAGATGAACGAAGTTCTTACGGGTTTGGAACAACACGAGGGTGAATAATTAATGATAGAATTTTCATTTTTGGGTGAACTAACCCTTTAAGAATCGGTTAGGTTGTGAAAATTGGGTGTCCCATCCAAAGTGGATATATTTGGGAGGCTGGCCTTGTAAAGGGTATTCACAGCGACAAAGCAGATGCTCTCGGTGAGAGCTGATGATTGAGCAACATAAATCAAGCCTATCATATGTGCCTGAGTCTCCACCCACCCACTCGCTGTGCCAGTGTTTGTGAATGAGGGTGGCTGGCGGCGCTTCCCAGCAGAGCACTGGCTGCTAATCACGCTGGGAGCTGCCTGTGTGATGCCTGCAGCAAAGCGAGGGCCAGGAGAGCATCACAGACTACAGAGGAGTTGTTTATCTTGGGAGGCCCTCTCTCCATCATCCTGCCAATAAAGACAGTAGAGTCGAGCATGTTCCTCAGCAAGATAGGGTGCCCAGACCCTGCCGGCCCTGACAGCCTACAGCTTAGACAGGACACCAGGAGGAAGCTGAGGTGCTTGGCCTTTTGCTACTGCAGTTTTCCACCTATGCTAATGTTTACACACGGACAGTGCTGGCTAGTAACTGATTGCATGTAATCTGGATTACGTAAGCAGATACCAAAAATGAAGTACTCGTAATTACGTTTTAAACTGCGCATAATCAGATTACAGTTACATTTTATGGATTACATGATTACATATTATTCACACAATGGCAGAAAATTATTCATAATTTATTGATTTTTCCCTAATTCGTCTTTTTTTCTATTTTAAAGTTTCATTACTAAAAATTCTACTGTCATATCATTTAGCTTTGATAACTCTGGATGTGTAATGCCATTGCTGTTTTCGTGTGTTTATTATTCATGTTTGTTCAAGTAATGCATGGATTCCTAAACTTTTTTTTTCAGCCAAACCCCTTTGAGGAATATTATCCCTGAGGAAATTAAAATTGTAATAATTGAACACGACATTTGCATGTTCACAGTTCTCTGATATCGGTAAAATGTCCCATATACATGCAGGTAAACAAATATTTCTATTTTTAGTGTTCAAGTGGTTTGTTTTTATTTTAAAATAATTTATTTTTATTTACATTTTTATGATTGAAATTGAAATGTTATCAACTCGATAAAACCCACTAATTGATTCAATTCAGTTCAATTTGATTTGCAGTTCTTACGTTAACCCCATACTTCCCATACTAGGAATTAGTGCTCTGCGTTTAACCCATCCTAAGTGCACACACACACAGCAGTGAACACACACACACACACACACACACCGTGAACACGCACCCGGAGCAGTGGGCAGCCATTTATGCTGCGGCGCCCGGGGAGCAGTTGGGGGTTCGGTGCCTTGCTCAAGGGCACCTCAGTCATGGTATTGAAGGTGGAAGAGAGCGCTGTACATTCACTCCCCCCACCTACAATCCCTGCCGGACCTGAGACTCGAACCTGCAACCTTTGTGTTACGAGTCCGACTCTCTAACCATTAGGCCACTACTTCCCCCTTCCATGTTGAAAATGAAATGTATATCAATGTGGTACATTTAATGGTAAGTTTAAAACAAGTTAGGTAAAACGTAATCTAAAAAGTAATCCGAATACGTTACATAAAATGAGTAACCTAGATTACGTTACTAACTACAATGTTTCATCATGTAATTTGTAATCAGTAGTAGACTACAGTTAGTAAGTAATCTACCCAGCACTACACATGGATCACATCTAGCGAAAGAACGTTTATTATTTGCTGCATTGGTATTGTAATTGGACTCTTTATTTCAGTCCCCGGAAGAAAGTGCGAGTCTGTCTCTGCGGGTTTGCTCTTGCTAAATTTGACTGTTTTGTTATGTTTCTTGACAGCAATTTTTTGGAACGGTTGTGCTTTTTGCATCTTGGACAGTGATTTGGCTCTGTGTTAGCCCAACCATGACAGTCCCCTTAAGGCACAGACATCCGGAAAATATCTGGGTCAGCCAGACTCTCTTCATAAATAAAAAGAGAGGTATTATTTTATTATACCGAGGTGTGAGCGTGAATAATGTGCAGATCCTTGAAAAGACAGGGGATTTCTTCAATTCTCAATTAGTTTTTTTTCCCCTCTCACTGTTCAGATCTCATTATCAGTCTCCGCTTTTTGTCTGCGGGGGGATTGGGAACGTTTTTTTACTGGATATGAGGCAATTTTGTCCATCAGGAGATGAGTCCTTGCTTAAGCGTTCTCCAGAGCACAGTAGGCAGATTTAGTGTCTTTGTCTGTTGATCTTGTGCTCATCTGTTGTCTTGGCTGTTAAGTTGCAGAAGATCCAAATATTATGATATTAAAGATGCAGTGGCCACTTTCTTTCTGACATCGCCCTGGGCCGACATCACAGAAGAATTGTAATATGATATATGGAATATAATATATGATATTATTTTTATTGTTGTTATCAGTAATATTATTACTATTATTATTATTATTATTATTACTAGTTAATTATTCATTATTATTATTAATATTACTATTATTAAGAAGAAGACTAAGAATGGCAAACTTTTGGGCAAATTTGACACTTCACTCTGCAATAAGTCAGAAATCATGAAATCACACAGTATTCTATTCTATTCTGTTCTATTCTATTCTATTCTATTCTATTCTCAACTTCCGCACGGTATAGACCGGGGAGCTATCCATTAGACGGGGGGGAGGGGGGATTGGGGCAGAGGGAACAAGAGGGGAATACAACACAGGTTTAACCCTCGAGACATGAAAAACAGGGTGCACCCGACCAAGCGTGGTAGGAAGCTTGAGCCGCACCACCGGTGGGGAAGCAGACGCCCGGCCTAGGAAACGGGGAAAGAGAAATAGAAAAACAAAACCAATGGAAGAAGCAACAAAAACCTGACAGGGAGCCGACAATGGCACGACTTGACAGGACCAGACGGGACGGCTAAGCGTTGGCGAACAACGATCTAGCACTGGACGACACACAAGAGGGGAATAAATAGAGCAGGAGTCTAACAGAACATTGAATTCAGGTGAGCGAAATCAAACAATAATGAGCAGTACGGGTGGTAATGAGAGGGAGGGAGGAACGCCACAAAAGAGTACATGGTGAATGATCAAAACAAAACACCATGTGTTCACAACATGCAGACAGATACAAAACACGAAAACCGAAGGACAGGGTGATCAAACCGAGGACATGACAATCCCTTTAACCCTTGGTGATCCGGTATGGGCCAATGAACCTGGGTGCCAGCTTGCGTGAGGCTACCCTGAGAGGCAGGTTTTTGGTGGAGAGCCATACCCTTTGACCACACACATAACGGGGAGCAGGAGTCCGGTGACGATCGGCCGCTGCTTTGGTCCGCCTATTCACCTGGGCCAAGGCCACCTTAGCTGTCCTCCAGGTGCGTCGACACTGTCGGATGAAAGCCAAGGCAGACGGGACCGCAGCTTCGGGTTCCTGTGTGGGAAACAAGGGGGGTTGATAACCTACAGAACACTGGAATGGGGACATACCTGTGGCAGAGGCCGGAAGGGAATTATGGGCGTACTCTACCCAAGGACAGCTTTGGCACCAGGAGCTCGGATTGTGGGATGCCAGGCAGCGGAGAGTACGTTCTAAATCCTGGTTTGCCCGCTCGGACTGCCCATTGGTCTGGGGATGGAATCCTGATGACAGACTCGTAGAGGCCCCGATCTGCCGACAGAATTCCCTCCAAAACCGGGAGACAAACTGGGGACCCCTATCGGAGACCACGTCGACCGGAAGACCATGAATCCGGAACACGTGATCAACCACCACCTGTGCAGTCTCCTTGGCTGAGGGGAGCTTGGGAAGGGGAATGAAATGGGCCGCCTTGGAGAAACGGTCCACCACCGTGAGAATGACGGTGTTGCCCTTAGATTCAGGGAGGCCAGTGACAAAATCAAGGGCCAAGTGTGACCAGGGGCGAGAAGGGGTGGCCAAAGGGCGGAGCAGACCAACGGGAGGCACATTGGAAGTCTTGTTCTGAGCGCATACCGAGCAGGCAGCCACAAACTGCATGACATCCTTGGCCATGGACGGCCACCAGAATCGCTGACGGATGGCAGCCAGTGACCTCCGGACTCCTGGGTGACAGACCAGCCTGGATGAGTGACCCCACTGGATTACTTCCGATCGTAGTTTGGTTGGAACAAACAGACTGCCCGCCGGAACCCCCCTTGGCACTGGGCTTTTAAGTAAAGCCTCCTCTACTCGTCTTTCGATGCCCCAGGAGAGGGATCCCACCACCACCTCCTTGGGCAAAATGGTGTCAACTGATTCCTCATCCCCAGGGTCCTTGAACAGACGAGAAAGTGATTTGTGCTTGACGTTTTTGGACCCGGGCCTGAAAGACAGGGTGAAATTGAATTGGCCAAAGAAGAGGGCCCAGCGAGCCTGTCGGGAGCTCAGCCTCCTGGCTGAACAGACATATTCGAGGATCTTATGGTCCGTCCAGACCAGGAAGGGCTGAGCTGCACCCTCCAGCCAGTGATGATTTATTCAGAAAGCCAGCCTGACCGCCAACAACTCCCGATTACCTATGTCGTAATTCCGTTCTGGGGGACTCAGGCGGTGGGAGAGGAAGGCACAGGGGTGCACCTTCCCATCCTGGGGTGACCGCTGTGATAGGACCGCGCCTACTCCGACATCGGAGGCATCCACCTCAACAATGAATTGACGTTCAGGGTCTGGAATAGACAAGACAGGAGCAGAGATAAACCGGGACTTTAATTTATCAAAGGCCTCCTGTGCATCAACATTCCATTTGAACAGTACCTTAGGAGAGGTGAGTGCCGTTAAGGGTGCAGCAATCTGACCAAAGTTCCGGATGAAACGCTGATAAAAGTTGGCAAACCCCAGGAACCTCTGCAGAGCCTTACGAGAGTCAGGAGCTGGCCACTCGGCAACGGCCCTTACCTTACAGGGGTCCGCTGAATCAGGTGATAGGCATTCCGGAGTTCAAGCTTGGTGAATACCCTGGCTCCCTGCAAATGCTCGAAGGCAGACGACATGAGAGGCAAGGGGTACCTACCTGTTCTTTATAGTGATGTCGTTCAGGCCTCGATAATCTATACAGGGACGCAGGGAGCCGTCCTTCTTTTTGACAATGAAGAACCCGGCACCTGCAGGAGAGACAGGGCACACAGACACAGGAAAAGAGGCAGCGCCCAAACAAGATGCAAGACAAAACTGGCTCCATGACAAGACTGAGTTGCTAGACCAATTCACGTGAAGGCCATGCTGCACCAACCACGGGTGCCCCAACACTATGGGAGCACTCGGGGATTCAAGAAGGTACAGCGTGGTCACCTCACGGTGATTGCCTGAGACAATAAGATTGACAGGAGGGGTAGCATAGGAGACAGTAGTGATTAAAGTGCCATTCAGGGAACTGGCAGGAATAGGTTCAGGAAGAGGAATGGCAGGAATCCCCCACTGGGTGGCTAGAGAGCTATCCATAAAGTTGCCCTCGGCTCCTGAATCAATCTGTGCCGAGCAGGCATTAGAAAAGTCACCAAACAGAATAGAAACAGGAAGGAGAGTACAAGAGGTGGGGGAATGCAATAAAGGGGTAGCACTCACCAGGATCTCCCTCTTTACTGGCGAGCCTGGGCTTTTAAAGGACAGCCTGCTGCGAAGTGACCAGGCTTGCCGCAGTACAGGCACAGCCCTAGGGCAAGACGTTGCTGCTTCTGTTGGGGAGTGAGGCGAAGGCGCCCCACCTGCATAGGCTCAGGCTCAGTGGAAGAAATGTTCAAGGAGTCTGTAGGGGAAACAGGAGACAACTCCTCTGCCCTCCAGGACGGACGAACTGCCAGGCGCTGACGGCGGCGGCGAAGGCGACGCTCGATCCGCAATGCCATATTGATAAGGTCGTCAAAATCATGCGGCAAGTCATGAGTGGCCAGCTCATCCTGAATGTCATGCTCCAGCCCTGCACGGAACATGGATCGACAGGCCCCTTCATTCCAGTCACAGGAAGCTGTCAGGGTTTTGAATTGGATAGCATACTCAGTCACTGAACGACCCCCCTGACGAAGCCGTGCTAGTTGGTCGGCTGCTTCCTGACCCCTGGCAGAGCAGTCAAACAGCCTCACCATCTCCTGGCGGAAATCCTCAAATGATGCACAACAGGGAGCTTGAGTCTCCCAGACGGACGTTCCCCAGTCTCGAGCCTTTCCCGTTAGGAGCGTCAGTACAAAAGCAACTTTGGACTCCTCAATTGCATATGTGCGTGGCTGTAGGGCAAACACCACAGAACACTGGGACAAGAAAGCCCGGCAGGAGTTGGGGTCTCCATCATAGGGCGGTGGATTGTTGCATCGGGGCTAAGGCTCATGACGAGGAAGAGGATGAACTGGACCACTCTGGGCAGCTCCTCGCTGCAGCTCTTGAATGCGAGTGGTAAGCTCAGCTACTTGGTTAGCCAGAAACTCCACCTCCCTTGTGGTGTTGGTCAGTCTGGCTTCATGCTGGCCCAAAAGAGCTCCCTGCTGGGTGACCGCGGTTCTGACAGGATCTGGGCCTGCTGTGTCCATTTTGGCTAGATCGTTCTGTCAGGCACACAACACGGACACAGATGCAGGCTTCAGCAGGAAAACTGTTTATTATAATAAGTCCAAACAAAAAGGGAAATTCCTCGAATGAACAAAAAATCCAGCCGGGGTAATAGAAAAATAGTCCAACAGAAATACTGAGCAAAAACCGTCCTTGCAAAAACACCCGGCAGAGGGCGCTCAATGGCGCGGCCTCATGAGGAATCAGAGGGTGGAGAGGGGAGGCAGAGGCAGGGAAGCCGGCGTCCGAGTGGGGCGAGAAAACTTATGCGGGGAAGCAGATACCCAGCCTAGAAAACGGGGAAGGAGAAATAGAAAAACAAAACCAATGGAAGAAGCAACAAAAACCTGACAGGGAGCCGACAATGGCACGAATAGACAGGACTTGACAGGACCAGACGGGACGGCTGAGCGTTGGCGAACAAAGATCTAGCACTGGACGACACACAAGAGGGGAATAAATAGTGCAGGAAACTAACAGAACATTGAATTCAGGTGAGCGAAATCAAACAATAATGAGAAGTACGGGTGGTAATGAGAGGGAGGGAGGAACGCCACAGAAGAGTACATGGTGAATGATCAAAACAAAACACCATGTGTTCACAACATGCAGACAGATACAAAACACGAAAACCGAAGGACAGGGTGATCAAACCGAGGACATGACAATTCTATTCTATTCTATTCTATTCTGTTCTACTAATGACACATAATATACATTAAATAAATAAATACATGCATGCATGCATAAACAAACAAACTAAATAAATACATGAATGCATGCATGCATAAACAAACAAAC
>NW_015642825.1:78990-81625 GCF_001515625.1 Sinocyclocheilus rhinocerous
TTCTGTGAGTGTGACAGCAGATGAAAAATGACAGCGTATTCTGATGTTCTCTAAAGAATTCCCTGACATGAAGAGCAGCGCAGGGATGAAGAACATTCGGCTGATCTTCAGGGAGTCAGTGACGGTAGCGGTCTGATTTATTGTGTTAAAAGCCGAGGCGGCAGACCAGAACGCTGCATGTTCGATGACTCTGGAGGTTGTTACTGGTACGCTGTGTTCTCATCCGTACACCGGACCATCGACTGAGTCACCGCTGATGGGCTGAGAGTGCTGTGGCATCAAATGACTCAAGCAGACTTAGAATGGCCATCATGTTGGTAGAATTAGAGCAGTGGGCAAGCTGCCTGCATTCATAAGGATTCGCATCCAGTAGGGCAGATGGGAGTTTAGAGGTCTTCTAGGAAAACTCTCTAATGGCTTGAGGAGCTGTGTGTGTGTACCTGAGTCAGCACATATTTTATGTTGGTATGTCACAAGCTTTTCAAAGATAAAAAACATGTGAAATGCACTTCTTTTTATGATTTATTTAAACAAGACCTGTCTACTTGTTTGTCTTGGGACATTTTTGACAGCGGACAGACACACTTTTCATCCAACCAACCAAACAATCTCCGTTTTCTTTGTTGTTAAATGTTATTTTAAGTTCTGGGTTGAACTGAAATAGTTGATGATAGTTATTAGACTGGTGTGGAAAAATGTACAGAACTGTTAGCTCGTGATCGAGATAACTCCAGATAAATCAGCAGTTCCTGTATTCACATTCATAATAATGGTCTTTTTCAGAAATGTACTTTTGCATTCTTCCAATAAATCATTCTGAAAAAGTCATGTGGTGTAACCGTCAAAGAAGAAGTGTCAGGCACACAACACGGACACAGATGCAGGCTTCAGCAGGAAAACTGTTTATTATAATAAGTCCAAACAAAAAGGGAAATTCCTTGAATGAACAAAAAAACAGCCGGGGTAATAGGAAAATAGTCCAACAGAAATACTGAGCAAAAACAGTCCTTGCAAAAACACCCGGCAGAGGGCGCTCAATGGCGCGGCCGCATGAGGAATCAGAGGGTGGAGAGGGGAGGCAGAGGCAGGGAAGCCGGCGTCCGAGTGGGGCGAGAAAACTTATGCGGGGAAGCAGATACCCAGCCTAGAAAACGGGGAAGGAGAAATAGAAAAACAAAACCAATGGAAGAAGCAACAAAAACCTGACAGGGAGCCGACAATGGCACGAATAGACAGGACTTGACAGGACCAGACGGGACGGCTGAGCGTTGGCGAACAAAGATCTAGCACTGGACGACACACAAGAGGGGAATAAATAGTGCAGGAAACTAACAGAACATTGAATTCAGGTGAGCGAAATCAAACAATAATGAGAAGTACGGGTGGTAATGAGAGGGAGGGAGGAACGCCACAGAAGAGTACATGGTGAATGATCAAAACAAAACACCATGTGTTCACAACATGCAGACAGATACAAAACACGAAAACCGAAGGACAGGGTGATCAAACCGAGGACATGACAATTCTATTCTATTCTATTCTATTCTGTTCTACTAATGACACATAATATACATTAAATAAATAAATACATGCATGCATGCATAAACAAACAAACTAAATAAATACATGAATGCATGCATGCATAAACAAACAAACAAAAAAATAAATTAATAAATTAATATTTTTTTCCAGTAAATATTTTGCCAATATTTTGTATCTTGCGTTTTTTTTACACTGTAAAAGAGTCTTTACAGAGTATATGAAAATATATAATTGCTTTTATATTTTAGAAAGGAGATCTCTGGCAAAGAGGTCAAACTCTGTTTTGGTGTTCATGATGAATCCCAGAGTTCCAGTGAACAGGAGTGTTTTGCCATTGGATGCTAATTTATCCTCTGTAAATTAAACAGCTGCAACAGCTAATCTGAGACTTTTGTTGTCCTGTCCCGCTGAAGTTTGTTTTTATTTTTTTTTAATACCGATAAGACATGACAGAGGCTAACAGTGCTGGCTTGTGCATCTAGTGGGACTGCTTTCATTTTTGGTTTTTATTTATTGCTTATTTTTTCACTTAAATGTGTTTTTTCCTACAGGAAATTAACTTAGTCACAGTGTTATGGGACAGTAGTGGACAGAAATTGCTGATCCAATTGCACTACCCTGGGACAAGCAGAGCCATTTTTCTTCGGCAGGCCACTAAATGGCCGTCTGTGATGCAGGGGGTCGAAACCCAACAGTCAATTGGATCAGACAGAGATCAGCTTTGTGCTCAGTGCCATGTCCAATGTGTTAGGGGGGCTCCTCAGTGAAATGAAGGGCTCTTCGTTCTGTCAGCTACAGATACCTGACCCAGCATCCCATATCGGAATCATCCAGTGTGCCATCCTGGTTCAGTCTGGATTGCTCTAGGCAGCATAATCTATTTTCTATATTCACAGAAGTTCACCTGAAAATGAAAGTTTTCTGAAAATGTGCTCACCCTCAGGCCATCCAAGATGTAGATGAGTTTGTTTCTCCATCAGATTTGGAGAAATGTAGCATTACATCACTTGCTCAGCAATGGATGCTCTGCAGTGAATGGGTGCCGTCAGAATGAGAGTCCAAACAGCTGATAAAAACATCACAATAATCCACA
>NW_015642825.1:81772-105571 GCF_001515625.1 Sinocyclocheilus rhinocerous
TGTGTGTTTGTAAGAAACAAATCCATCATTAAGACGTTTTTTAACAAAAAAATACGAGTCCATAATCCATAACGCTTCCTCCAGTGAAAAAGTGGTCTGGTTTGATTCAGGAGAGAAATCTGTATGGATCAAACACCGTTTACAAGCCAAAACAGTCCAAATCAGCTCTAAACAAATGTGTGATGTGAACATTTTGATGTGAGAGGACAACAGGAGATGGACAAACATGCAGCTTTTGGCTTCTCAAGACATTAACTGATGGACTGGAGTGGTGTGGATTACTTGTGGATTATTGTAATGTTTTTATCAGCTGTTTGGACTCTCATTCTGACGGCACCCATTCACTGCAGAGGATCCATTGGTGAGCAAGTGATGGAATGCTGCATTTCTCCAAATCCGTTCTGCTCATCTACATCTTCAAGATGGATCAAGATGGTGCCGCGTATGGCTGCCTCGGTGAGGAGCTCTCCCGTTTTTAATGTCTTTGTTAGTTTTTCCTGTCTGTTGTTTTTCAAACACAATAAGTTTTACCAGGGATGAACTGCTGAACATTTGGCAGTACACACCACACAATCTTCTACTGGTTTTTGATTACTCGAACGTTTTGCTGAACATTGTAGTTGGCAGAGCAGCGGTGCTGTTGAAGCAGAACAGTTGGCTGATCAGATCACAGACACAGAGCAACAACACCCGGACTCTGTTATAATCATTCTCGGGGACTTTAATAAAGTAAACCTCACGTGAACTGCCAAAATATAGACAGCACGTTACATGTCCTACCAGAGACCGTAATATACTGGACCACTGTTACACCACAATAAAGGATGCTCCTTGGGGCTCTTGGAGCTCTCTGATCATGGTCTGGTTCATCTTATACCGACCTACAGGCAGAAACTGAAATCAGCGAAACCTGAAATAAGGACTGTAAAAAGATGGACTAATGAAGCAGAGTGGGATTTACAAGCCTGTTTCGACTGCACTGATTGGAGTGTTTTTGAAGCTGCTGCCACTGATCTGGACGAGCTCACGGATTCTGTAACATCATGCATCAGTTTCTGTGAGGATATATGCATCCCTACCAGGACTTATTTAACATACAACAATGACAAAACATGGTTCACTGCAAAACTCAAACAGCTCCATCAGGCCAAAGAAGATGTCTACAGGAGTGGGGACAGAGTCTTGTTTAAACAGGCCAAAAACACACTGACAAAGGAGATCAGAAGAGGAACTACTCTGAAAAGCTGAGAAACCAGTTTTCTGCCAATGACCCTGCATCAGTGTGGAAAGGACTGAGAGACATCACCAACTACAAGACACCCCATCACTGTGGAGAATCAACAACTGGCCGACGATTTGAATGAGTTTTATTGCAGGTTTGAAAAACCCGGTCTCACACCCCACATTAATTCTGACCATCTCTACACAAACATTAACACATCCAGCAACCCCCTCTCCCCCTCCTGCACTTCAGAGCAGTGAAAAAGATGCATGTCTGGTCTTCCAGAAACAGAAGAGAAAGAAAGCACCAGGTCCAGACGGTGTTACACCAGTTTGTCTGAAATCCTGTGCTGACCAGCTGGCCTCCATCTTCACACAGATCTTCAACAGATCACTGGAGCTGTGAGAAGTCCCTTCCTGCTTCAAACGCTCCACCATCATCCCCATCCCAAAGAAAGCTGCTGATACAGTTCTACTCTGCAGTCATTGAATCCGTCCTCTGCACTTCTATAACTGTCTGGTTCGGCTCAGCTACCAAATCAGACCTCAGGAGACTACAGCGGATAGTCCGGACTTCTAAACGAATCACTAGTACAGCCCTCCCCACTCTCCAAGAACTGCACTCATTCAGAGTGAGTAAAAGAGCTGGCAAAATCATCCTGGACCCCTCACACCCAGCACACTTCCTCTTTAAAATGTTGCCGTCTGCCCGGTGCTACAGAGCACTGAGCACCAGAACGGCCAGGCATAAGAACCGTTTCTTCCCTCAGGAAATCCATCTCATGTTAACTTGGCAATAAACGTGTAATACACAACACTATCTATACATTGATTTATTTAACACACATACCTCTTTTTACATTTCCTTGCATTTGTACACACCTGTACACACAACTAACATCTATTGTCTACTTTTGTATAGTGTATTTTTTTAATTAGCTTATCCTGTTTTTATTGTTTTTATTATCCAAAGTGATCTCATGATAATTCGTATGTATTTTACTAAATGTGCTTCTATAAAACGTACATTTACTTACGTTTTTACAGGCACTAAACCGTACAACACTGACGTATTTTCAGATTGCGACATGCCTTGTTTCTGGTGAGGTGTGTTTGAATGATGCGCACGCCTTCACGAGTTCACGGAGTGGATCGGGAAAATAATCTGGATAATATTTTCAGCGATTAACAACATAAATTCTGCTCTGCACCTCACACAAACCTATTGTATCCCACCAGAGAGGACTGCGGCTGCAACGCATCGTCATTTGGATTACTTATGGTACTGCTTTTGACATTTTTGCAATAAATAAATGATTGTAATTGCATTTATCTGTCTGTAATGTTTTTCTTACTGTACAGAAACAGTTATGTTTAGGTTTAGAGGTAGGAATGAGATTAGGGACAATAAAATATTTTAATGCAATATTGTTACTAAAATGGTTATTTTCCTGCATATTTCGGTCAATTGCGTTTTATATCCTTTTATATTTGCTATAAAATGGGTAGTTTAAGATTTGGGGGTAGGTTAAGGGGTCTAAAAATCTAAATTGCTTATTAATAAAATGATAAAAAATACATATTCGCTGTAAAATGGGTAGGTTTAGGTTTGGGGGTAGGTTTAGGGGTCTAATGCTGCGTTCAAGTCCTCCTGGGACGTGCTGTAAAATGGGTAGGTTTAGGTTTGAAGGTAGGTTAAGGGGTCTAAAAATCTAAATCGCTTATTGATAAAATGATAAAAATGCATTCATGATTTGAATGTCTTGATACAAAAGATACGTAAATATTTTTACGGTTTTTAGCTAAAAATATGTAGCGATTTGTACGTTTTAAACGTTGAAATACGTCTAAATTGTATGTTTTAGCATCAATAAAAACGTTTAAAAAAATGTACGTTTTGTGCTTGTAAATATTACGTATTAACAGTGGCGGCTCGTCGGGGGAGGCAGGGGAGGCACAGCTTCCCCATAATTTTGAGGTGAAAATGGGAGGAGGACAATTTAATGTTAATAAAATTAACAATTCATTTCAGTTCATGTCTCAGAATGTGTATGTTTTGTTTGTAATTTCACAGTTGTAATACCATAACGTGAAAGCGCCACTTTTCTATCGCGAATGTGCCGAATCTGCTGATGTAATTACAACAGCTAGGTGATAGAGAAGGGGAGGGGGAGGCCTAGAGAAGGGTAGGGGGAGGCCGGGGGAGAGATGTGAGCTCTCGTGCCTCCGTTGGTAAAAAAAAATGAGCCAATCAGCATCGAGTGTTGACTTTCAGCGCTGAGGAGTGTTGAGAAAAGAACCCTCGCAAGGGAGGCTAGCCTCCTTCTGATATCAACCAATCATCAAAGAGACGTAAATTACGTGATATTAGTTTGAACGTCTCCCGCTGCGCTGATAATGTACCAAGTACTTATGATGAGTAGCGATATTGAATATTTGATTGCCAACAGATTTACCAAGCTGTCATTCAAACAGTATATATACAAATTTAAAAAAAGGGAAAACAGCCTAAGCTGGATATAGGCTACAGCAGTCAGCCTAATTAAATGATTTTTAAAGCTATTCCTTTTTACTAGCGGACAGCAAATGCATCATGTTTAAAATTTACTCTGTGAACGTACGTTTCAAAGCACAGCCAAGCTGTTTCTGTGACCTTCCTAAAGTTAGGCAGCTTGTAGCACCTGCTGTCTGGCTTGATTCCTCAGGGAACGTCCGCACAGCTGGAGGGATAAAAATTGCCACGGAGGTTATTGTTCTAGCAGTATTTAACCTGCAAAAAGCTTCAGATTTCAGGCAACTTACATCTTTTAGCAGTGTTATTGCTATGCCTTGGACATCCAGGCCATTGGGGAATATTTGATTTCATTTATTGCACTGCTATTTCAGGTAATAATTTCAGTGTTCACCGTTGCCATGGCACCTTGCGGGGAAGGGGGCCGTCGTGAATGCACCTCGTGAATGTTTCCTTTTTACCGGGGCGAAAGCCATAATTCATGTTTTTCACAGAGCGAAGGAGCAAAACGAATAATAAACGGAAGAAGTGCGCAATGTAATTTCCCTCTGCCCCTCATCTGGCCGGCAGAGGTTTAGATGGATCGGCTAACAGGGTGAAGCGCAACCTTGGTGTCAGCAGCCTTCGCCGGTCATTTACATTCGTAGGCACGTCTCCCGGGATGAAGTTAATGACCTTAGGTGCCGCAATCAGCATTGATGATGGTGCCCTGCAATATGAAGAAATTGGTATTCACTGTGTCCGCCCGAAAACAATGAATTATTAATGCCGAGATTCAAGCAAATGCTCTGCTCTCTGAAGACACAGGAAGGACAGCTATGGGGTAAATGGTGGAGAGATAACTGAATATAGAGTGTCATGAAACCGGTCAGGGGTGAGAACTTTGCCTCACATTTAGCCCACCTATAGCCTATTCATTTGAGATTTTCTGTGAGTTTCTGCTTTGCATTGAACATCAAACTACTGAGAGACGCAGGTTTATTTTTCTTGCCTATTTTAAAGTTCAGCATGCATAATTTGGGTCTGATGGTACGTTTGATCGATTGCACCACACTGAAGTCTACCTGGTGTGATTTTCAAGTTTGTTTTCTTGTCCAGCTTCGATTGAGATTTTTTTTTTTCTCTGTTGCAGTTAGATTGTTGCCAGGTTCTCAACCTGCCAAAATCTGCAGATGAGCCATCAGAGAGCTGTGAATGATTTCTCCATATCGGCACGTTTTCCTGCCCAACATGTGGCCACAGCTGTAAAATGAAGCACCTTTGGCTTTCTGCCTGGATATTCATAATAACACCTCACATCTAGAGGAAGCTGGGCATTTTAGTGCCAGTTCTCCATTTGCCAGTCTTAAGATCTCTCACTGAAACTAAAACTTAAATATCAAATAGGAATGCACATTTATTTATTTATTTATTGATTTTTGGATACACACTATTATTCAAAAGTGAGGGGTTATTACTTATTGTATTATTTATTTATGTATTTTTTAAATTAATACTTTTATTCAGCATGGATACTTTAAAATTGACCAAAAGTGACAGTAAAGACATTTATAATGTCTACTTTCTATTGAGTAAAGAATTGAGTTAAAAATCCTGAAAATGTATTCCATTTTCATAAAAACATTAATCAACATTGATAACAATCAGAAATGTTTCTTGAGCAGCAAATCAGCATATGATAATGATTTCTGAAGGATCATGTGACACTGAAGACTGGAGTAATGATGCTGAAAATTCAGCTTTGATCACAGAAATAAATTACATTTTACAATATATTCACATAGAAAACAGCTATTTTGAATTGTAATAATATTTCATAATATAACTGATTTTACTGTATTTTTGATTAAATGAATGCAGCTTTGGTGAGCAGAAGAAACTTGTTTGTTTTTGGCTATGTAATTGCAGACTTATTTTTACATTTAGATAACCTTCATTTAACGCTTTAAACAAAAATAATTTTATGTACGCTGTTAAATCTCACATATATTCATTTTTCCAGTGCTTTCTTCCATATGGTTAGTCTTTCAGTCCTGCCCAGTCTTGACCTTCCTAACAGATGAAAGCGAACAGATGCCCCAGCTAGTTTTGGAGGCCAGGGGATAATTGATTTGCTAGTTACCCACCATCGAGTGCTAATGTTTCCTAAAATGGCTTTTATAGAGCCGTGTCCCGTGTGGCGGGGCCTTTAGGTGAAGCATGTCACGGCACAAGCGCCATCACTCAGGAAGCCAGATATCATCAACACGTCTGGAGTCCCACAGGGCCCCAGGCTGGATTCAATTGACCGCAGTTCAAAGGAAGACAGAGGCTAATACAGAGACCATTTACTGTCCGAGTGGCAGTACTGGTGACTTGACCAATGTTGTGGTTTCCGATTCGATTCATTGCTCCAAAAATAGTTTGTCAATTGATAAAAACAGCATTTGCAGATCCTACTGGTTGCAAATTTTGCTATACATATATATGTGTGTGTGTATTAATCACAGTGTGCCGATACACAGCCATATCGCACTGCTACGAGTGTGATATTGCTCATATATATTGTGCTGTGATCAAAGCTGAATTTTCAGCATCATTACTCCAGTCTTCAGTGTCACATGATCCTTCAGAAATCATTCTAATATGCTGATCTGCTGCTCAAGAAACATTTCTGATTATTATCAATGTTGAAAACAGTTGAGCTGCTTCATATGTTTTGGACCTTTCAGGATTCTTCGATGAATGAAAAGTTAAACATTTTACAGCATTTATTCAAAAAACAGTAATTTTTTTTGTAACGACATATTGTGAACTACCGTTCAAAAGTTTGAGGTCAGTACATTTTTAAAAATACCTTTATTCTACAAGGATTACATTAATAAAAAGTGATAGTAAAGATTTTCTAAAGATTTATTATGATTTCTGAAGGATGAACAGCTATGATACAGCTTTGATCACAGGAATAAATTATATTTTATTATATTTTATATTTGCATTTATAATCTTACTGATCCCAGACATTTGAATGGCAGTATCAATCAATTTAAAATGAGCAATCATTCCCTCTAAATTTGTTTTTCAATCCAGATTTACTTCAACATTGCTCTAATATCCTAATTAGTTTTATTTAGTTTGCGCTGCCATTACAGTCATACCATTATCTTTTATGACTGCTATAGTCTCAGGCGTCATTTTACTGCAGGCTGAATATCTCCCTCTTCACCATGAGCTTTATTTTCATGTGGCTCTTCAGTCCTGTTTTGTTGTCATGTTAATTGGCTAATATTTGTTCTTTTAATAGAAACAAAACAAAACCCATTTAACAGCACAAATGGCGCTGACTTTATGGTTGTAGCCGGACTGAACATCACATTTTTTAAAGCTCCTGAAGATTATGTTTGTTGTGCTGGCTCGTGTTCATCATCTTAAAAAAAAAAAAAAAAAAACTGCACAGTGAGCGTTTTTACTGACCGCTGTCAGTGTGGATGCTTGTAGTTTTTGTTTTATGAACTAATAAAGAGATCTTTCAAAGCGTGGCTTGTGGTCTCTAACTGGCAGTCACCACAACAGGGTTCAGGCCTCTTATGAGTCCACATTTCACATATAGCCTCATAGGCTATTTTGTAGTAGTTCGCTGTGCTGTTTACACCAGTACATGCTTTACAAAAAGGGGCTATATATATATATATATATATAGATTTTTTTTTTTTATGATGTATATTATTTATTTAATGTTTATATTATTTATGTATATGTTGTATATATCTATAATATTTATTTAGGCTATGTATATATTGTATGTATTCATTCTCTCCCTCTCAAAGCACCAAAAGTTGGTTAAATGGCCATGGTGTTGGTGTGCTTGACTGGTCAGCAAACTCACCTGACCTGAACCCCATAGAGAATCTATGGGGTATTGTCAAGAGGAAGTTGAGAGACACCAGACCCAACAATGCAGATGACCTAAAGGCCGCTATCAAAGCAATCTGGGCTTCCATTACACCTGAGCAGTGCCACAAGCTGATTGCCTCCATGCCACGCCGCATTGATGCAGTAATTCATGCAAAAGGAGCCCCTACCAAGTATTGAGTACATGTACAGTAAATGAACATACTTTCCAGAAGGCCAACAATTCACTAAAAATGTTTTTTTTATTGGTCTTATGAAGTATTCTAATTTGTTGAGATAGTGAATTGGTGGGTTTTTGTTAAATGTGAGCCAAAATCATCACAATTAAAAGAACCAAAGACTTAAACTACTTCAGTCTGTGTGCATTGAATTTATTTAATACACGAGTTTCACAATTTGAGTTGAATTACTGAAATAAATGAACTTTTCCACGACATTCTAATTTATTGAGATGCACCTGTACTTGCGTTTTGTCATCAATATTTTGTAAAGTCTATTTAGATCTGCTTTTTATCTTTCTATCTTGAATCGAAAGGATCATATTTGCAAAACCTGCTTTATAATATATGTGGTTATCTTTTAGAAAGGGATGCAGCTTCAGTTTTTTCTGTAGTTTAATGAAAACGAATGAATTATGATAATCTTAGATCCAAGTTCCTCACTTGAATATTGGCTCTAAACTGTATGTGTTGAGATCAGGCCAGTCTCTAGAGACGTCTTCCCTTGCACACAATTGGAAAGCACATTACAGGTGATAATCGGCGCTCTAAACAATATTCTGATATGCCGCGTGCCCTTTCTGTCACTGCGCTGTGTTGTTTCTATGACAGTGACATATGAGGATAATAACTGCAGATAAAAAGGCCATTTTGGAGGCACTTACACATCAGAGGCCAGGCCTCGGGTTGTTTCCTATGGTAACAAATGCTGCAGAGAATCGAGCACCAATTCTGTTAAAATAATGCTCATCATTATAATGATTTGCTCCGGCACTTTTCACCAATGTAGCATTCATTCATGTTTTATTTTTATTTTTTTTCAAATGCAATATAAAGAATTTCACCTCGTATACCTAACTACCTTGTTATGTTTGAATAGGGCCATTTTATTCAGAACATTAAACATTATATTGTTGAATGTGTTTGTTTGAATTCAGCTGTAGGTTTGCTGATCTTCACAGGCAGTGGATCTGGTGGTTGTTTTGAGCTGTACCGCGTGTCGTGGTGGAGATGAATAGCATTAGATGGGCTGATTGGTAATCTCCTCATCTCCTGACGGCGGTCCGTTGACTCTGTCTGATAAGGCCGTGTTCATCAGAGGAGGTCCACCGATCTCTGCCAGTCTCAGGAATAAAAATGTGCCGATCATGTGTTGGCAAAATCACGCCGAAAAATCTGTCTCATAGTTTGAAGAATGGCAAAAAACCTATTTTGAAGAATGTCCTGGCCACTGTTTTCCACACAACAAACTACCGTGACTTTCAAGCTGCAAACATTTTTAAAAAATCACCATAAAAAAGGTCTTTAAATATGACTTTATTCCAAGTCTTTTAAAGCCAAACATCAGCTTTCTGCGAAGAACCGATCGAAATTTAAAGGGATAGTCCACCCAAAAATTAACATTTTGTTATCATTCAAGCCCAAAGTATACTTAATTTTTGTACATGCACGCTAGCGTAGGCTTACAGTTGAACCCGCAGCCTTTCAAAGTATATTCCATTTGATAGCGTGCGTGAACACAGGCGGTCGACATATGCGCACTAGAAAGCTTCATCTTTGTCCAGCGTCTGCTCTATTTTTCTCCATAAGTTATGACCGATAAATTATCTTAGTACTTTTTTAAATTAAAGTTGAGGTTCTCTCATAACCCTCTCACACAAGTGCTTGTCAATGCGGGAGTCTGTTGTTGGTGCAGTCCTGGCTATTTTGTTGTTGTTGACGTTCCCTCTTTTTAGTTCCCTTTCATGGGAACTTCGAACTGCGTCCTCTAGGGGTCGCTATGGGGGACGCCTCGTCGTGACCCGTGTCTGAAGCATACATTGAAAAAACACCAACTTGTTGGCCGGCGACAGCCATGACGTCACTACCGGTGCGACTATAGTATAAATAGGCGCCGGGAGCACACATCATTCTCTTCTTCGTCTTCACTGACCGGCTGGAGTGAGATACATTAATATATAACACACACAAAAATACACACTGCCCTTTACCCACTGTTTGTCTATAGTGTCATTTTTTTAAACACTTAAAATATTTTGAAGCCTATATTATTTTTTAACTCTACAGTTGTGCAGTAAAATTTACTTCAAAGATTCACTTTTCATTCAAGATGATGAAAAAAATGGCCAAAAATGTGTCTCCTGGTGGAAAACAAAGACTTAAGATGAAAATGACATGAAATTAGCATTATAACCAGTAGATGGCAGCAGAGGATCACTCATCAGCTCAGCTGACATTTCCACTCCCTAGTTTTTGTGACATCTTGCTTTTGGATTTATTATAAAATTACTATTATACCATTTTTTTGTACTTTTACTGTACTAAAGTAAGTATACGGTAGAAGCTGATATATATTCAGCCAACACAGTTGCTGCTGAATTTACTCTGCATCACTTAATGCACAGCTCTATTTTGACATTGGCTTGTCAGATAATTAATTCCGTCCATTGCTACAATATTTATCACTGTCAATCATAGCAATGACTCGTGGAACAATTTAGCAGATTGACTCGCGTAATTTTTTACACTCGCGTTATTTGTCATCCCTGAAACAGACTAACAAACCTTTTCTTCAAAATGTAAATGGATTATGTGAGAAACCTTTTTTCTTGTTATAATGGAAAGATCTGCGAGCGCGTAGAACTCCGTAAACTTGTGAAAACAATTAGTTCAGAGCGGATTCTGACTAACCTACAGTAAACACCTCTGATCTGATTCTGATCTGATTTGTGCATGGCGCGCCACTATGGAAATGATAAGATGACATGTATAGATTATTTAATTATTTATTAATGCGTTTTTGTATAATTACCATTGCCATTGACACAATATATCACCAAAAAAAATAAAAAAATCGGCAGCGGCTATTTGCACTGTGTAAATAGCGAAGATTATATTTACACTATGTTCAAATAGCAGGATTTTACTTTTTGCAAATAGTGGCAATTATCTGCACCTCAGTATTATAGTACATTATAAAACAGTATGCAATAATAACTTATTGAGTGTAAACTTTAAATTTAATTCAAATTATTAAATGGATGCCACCTTATTGGGACAATAAGGTGGCATCCCTCCCTACACCTACCCTAACCCTACCCGATACTTTATTTTCAACTTTTTGATTATTTCCTTCATCTTCATTGAAAATAAATTTCAATGTTACATTTTTCTGATGTGATTTGAAATTTGAAAAGGGAGAAAAAAGTTTGCCAAAATGTGGATTCGAACCCGGGTCGATCGTGTCAAAATGAGCAAGTCACACGTTTTACCATCTGCGCCACTGGAGCTGATGACTGTTGGCTGTCTTTTGTGTAATGTTCACTAGCCGAATCACACGTTGGTGGGCGGAGTTCGTGTAAATAGACTCTGCCAACAAGGCGGGCTATTTGCACTTAGTGTAAATAGACACTCCGAAAAAAATCAAGCCATTTCATGTACTCTTGGGGGCCCCCTGGTGGCCACGGGGCCCTAAGCAGCCCCTTAGTTCACTTATGCCTTGGGCCGGCTCTGGGCAAAAATCAAGCTTAAATGGATTAGACTCACTGTTAAAAAAAAAACCTTTTACAACTTAATGCTGCCTTGAAATTTAAGCTTAGTCAAATTGAAATATGAAGTTGGTGAAAACGTCTTAGGTTACTTATGTAACCATGGTTCCCTGAGTAGGGAACGAGACACTGCGTCCTCTAGGTTTCTTGCCATGCTGCGGACGCAAGCTTCAGACGAAGAAGTGGATGATGTGTTCTCCCGGCGCCTATTTATACTATAGTCGCACCGGTAGTGACGTCATGGCTGTCGCCGGCCAACAAGTTGGTGTTTTTTCAATGTATGCTTCAGACACGGGTCACGACGAGGCGTTCCCCATAGCGACCCCTAGAGGACGCAGTGTCTCGTTCCCTACTCAGGGAACCATGGTTACATAAGTAACCTGAGACGTTTCGTTTTCTACAGTGAAACAATGGCCTGGGCCAGTGCTGCCACCTTGTGGAACAAGTGATTAGTGCAAAAGCAAGTCGATGTGCATGTGCGAATTAATGGGCACACTGTATGAGGACCCCCTATTTTTCTTAGGATTCTGGTGGTTTCAATTCAATATTTAGGATTTTCTTCTATTGTTTTGCGCATTGTGAACAGTGAGTTTGCTCTGCCTGCTACAGTATTTCCTCCTCTTTGAGTTCATCGTCAGCGTTTCTGGCTTCAGTTAACGGCCATTTGCAGTTGGTTTATTTTCCTAGTGAAAGAATTAGTAGTGTGTTATTAATAGTTCTAGAAGTTCTCCAAACATTAGTCAGAAGTGTGTGCTGTTAACCGGGATCCCCTCTCAGTTCATGAAATAAGTAACAGTTACTTTGTTTTCCCATTTATTCACTGACCCTGTCCCCATGTCGAGAGAAATCGGGAGTAAGTGCAGAGGCACGTCCTTCAGCCTGAGGCTTATTAATTTCACTTTTGGTGTGAAAGGGCCTTTACAGTTTCCAAAAATATAAATGCAGTTTTGTTCTTAAAAATAAATAAGCAAGCCCAGCCAAGGTGTCAAAAAGTAACACAAAAGTAATGCAAGTAATGCGAGTGAGTAACACAATTAGTTACTTTTTTATGAAGTACCGCAATGCATTACTTTTCAAAGTAACTTTCCCTGACACTGGTGAACTATCCCTTTAAGTTATTGATCATCTTCCCTGTGCTTTCAAATCTAAAGGGAAAGCTTTTCTGTGAAAGCCTTCATGTGGCATCAGAAGACTTGGAATTGCATGCAAGCTTTTTGTTTGTCTTCTTTTATGCAACTTTATAGCCCTTTGGCATTGAATTCTTTTGTAGAATGGATAACAGTGAATTGGCCATTCTTCAAAATCTCCCTCTTTTTGTGTTCCAAGGAAGAAAGAAAATTCGAACGGGTTTAGAACGACGTGAGGGTGAGGAAATAATGACAGTGTTTTCATTCTTGGGTGAACCAATCCTTAAAAATCCCAGAATTCCACTGTAAACATGACCCTTTCCCTAATTTTAGCCTGCAGTTCTTTCTGATCCTTTTTGATGCTTGCAATTTGAAAGCCACTTAATTCGTTCTCATGCCATTGTAAGCCTATCCCATAAAACACAAATGCAAGCACCACTTAAGGAGACATTACTTCCAGCAACACTTTTCTGAAATGAATGTTTGAGAGAAGCTAAAAGCTGTCCTTTCTTCACATTACAGAGGAAAACTCATTGAAAAAGCTTCCAGCCGTACAGTAAAAGCCTCAAATGTCTGTTCTCTTCGGTTCTGAAGACCAAGCGGGCATTTGAGGCTTGGTCTTTATGCAACATTTGGTACGTCTGGCCCACATTTTATGGTGTCTTCTCAGACCGTGAATGTCTAGTATGATAATTTGCCTCTCTCGGTGGAGAACAGGAGATTGTTTTCAGCTCCCGAGCCAGGATTTCTACAGCAGAGAAAGAACTTTTAACAGACTTGGCCCAAAGTTCAACTTCTCTGCATTTTCTCTCTTGGCACTGCAGATAGGGAGCGTTCAGTTGAAGAAGATGGGAACTGTCACTTTTTAGACGTTTACAAGTGATAGATTTAATAGATTATTCTTTTATTTCTGTACTTCATGTGTATTGCATTGGGCTGGTGAATTATTGAACATTATATGTAGAGATGTTCCCTTGTCATGTCCAGAAAACTTGATCTCAAATGAGCTGTATTGCTAGGAAAAAATAAGACATTAATCTATTCAGACAACTAATCAGTTTTCTTGCTTCTAAAAATGGAGGGGAAAGTGTTTGTGTATTCATAGCAGTAGCAGTGCATCATCATATCATGAACAAGATGACAATTATCAGTGCATGAATCAAACCCACTCAGATCGCAGTCAGTTTCTGTCTTTTTTATTATATACCATATGTGGGCAGTGACAAATCATATAGAAGAGTGAAATCACATACTCTTCCTCTTCCTCTTGCCTACAGTCATCTACGGTTGCTGTGTTTCGAGGGTGCGCCCTCTGGAAAACACATTTTGTTGGCCGTATACTTCATCTCATTTTAGAAAAGTAATTGTAAAATTAATATTTCAAAAGTAATAAACACTTTTCTTTTACTTCCGCTGACTGTCATACACTGAAGCAGTTCCGGCGGATGACGTAAGACGCGCGGCGTTGCGTGATTAGTGACGAATGCGGAGAGAGAACAAAACAAAACAAAACGCCGGTCTCGAATTAGAAGTACAAACCGAAGATTTGCAAAGAAAAATGTCGGAGGATTTCGATATAAACCAAGAGGAGACTGGTTTTCCTTTGCTAAAGTAAGGAAACTTTGCTTCCTTTGCTCCTGTTAAACAAACTCGCGAGACTAGCATATCTCAGAGGCGCGCGCGCTGCGCATACATCATTCGCCTTCCGCCGGAACGGATCCGTGTATGACAGATAACGGAAGTGAGAGAAAAATGTTTATTACGTTTGAAATATGGATATTTTTCTTACAAAAACTCAATGGATTCGCTACAGAGGGCCTTTATTCATCCCCCGGAGCCGTCTGCGGCACGTTTTATTACCTTTAATGTTGATGGTTCCCTCAATGTTCTATTATGGTGCAATTATTATTATTTTTTTTAATAAATGTCTCGCATTGACTTAAGTGACGTCTCAAAACCTGCTAAGCATAGCTAGACAGCACATAGGCATGAAATGCGCTAATGATTCGCCTTGGTTTTGAGACACAGCCATTGTGGGATCATTAGTGCTTCCATAACAAGAACCTGGGCAAATCTGTAAGTAGAAATCCCAGCATCTGTTCCACAGTAGATGGCATGTGAAATTATTTATTAGATTGTGTATTTATTGTTTTCCCAATGCAGTAGTAATGTGGGTCAATACGTGTTACATCTCATTTCTTGGCAATTCCAGTCTTGTTAACTAAATATACCCTCATTTGAGATGTATCTTCTGCTGGATGGGAGGGAAGATGATGTCTGTTTCATGCCGGCCAGTGCCATTACTGAATCATTTTCACTGGGTCACTGACTGAAATCTAACCTCGGATGAATTCAAATGCATTTTTAATGTCCATTTTGCCCAAATGCAGTCTTATATGCCTCATAGGTTCAAACACGTTGCTAACAGCCCTGCAAGCTACAGTGGAGTTTGAGGAATAGACATTACATAGCGGTGTTCATCATGAGGAAGGATTTTTTGCTAGCGTTTTTCTGTCAGTTGAGACGGCTGCAACCACTCACGTTCCTCTCCCTCCAGGCTCAACCTCAGACTAAAGACTGAACCATACCTATACCTCAGTGTTTTAGACACTTGACTACACTTGCTGCATTTAAGCCACAAGATCAAATGCACAGATTTATTAGAGCACCGATAAACTTGCTGTAAGCAATTTCAACTAGACTTCCACTACACTTAGCCACTACGAATGGGAATGTAACATCTGTGGCTCTGTTCACTAATGATCAAGTTTTAATTAGCAAGATTTTTTTTTTACTGGCATTCTTTAAATGCACATTTTAGATCTTGCTGTGAACAGTTCATCCATGCATGTGTTTCATATTTAGTCTGTGTGTTCTACAAAGCTTTTTTAACCAGCTGAAAACGCCAGGCACCCTGCTGAGATCTAAAAGGTGTGCATCATACCTGAACTCTTTACAGTTGGTTTTGTGACTGTAAGTTCATGCCAGTCTTATACATGTTTGGCCAGTTTACATGTGGGTCAGAAATACTAGCCTCAGTGAGCGGTTCTTTTTGGGAGTGAATGACAACGTAAGTTGACACTGTTAGATGTGCAGAGAGAAAATCTGCAGTTCTAATAGAAATTATTTTATTGTGAATGAAAACCGAGTCTCTGCACTACATTTTTTGATAATCCATAAAAAGTTCACAAGTCTTCTTTCGCAATTATGCCAAGCGATTGCTCTGATCCACTATTGATGAATTGTCACAATGTTTAATTTAGGGATTTTTTTTATTGTAATGTGCTGTGGATGGCTGTAAAATGTCATCTTTTTGAATGAGCAGCTGGGCGTGATAAAGCAGAGGCATTTGAAAGTCCTAATGTATTCAGGCTTGTTTATAATTAAGTCCCACATTATGCATAAAATCTATTTTGGTTACACGATAAATTTGGATTTTAATTCAGTGTAAACTCTTGTACCTTCTTGTCATAGGAAGGAAAGACTAAGAACATATTTACAGTATATAGACTATTAGTATTGGTGCAATAATCTTTTTTATTCCTTTCTCTATTTCCTTTCTTTAAACACAAACGTTATTAGGTGAACCCAGTACTAAATCATGGAGTTAATTATTGTTATTATTTTGAAAATAGATATGAGCAGGTTGTATACAAGATGTCGAACTGGTCATTCAAGGCTCAGTCATTCATAAGCTAGTTTTAATGTGTGCAAGGGTTTCTTGTGTAAAACATACTTTAATAGAATTTCCATTTTTAAATGATATTAGACAACGTTTTTATTCAGAAAATATATTAATGGACATATTTTAAAAAGGTTTCACCTGGAATTTTTTTTGTTTGTTTGTTTTGTTATTTTTACTTTTACTATTATTATTATTTTATGTATATATGCATATTTTGGTATGTTGGTTGTGTTTGTTAAACTATTGTAAACGATGTATTGAAATGATATTGTAATCATAATACTGTTTATTTTGCTATGAATATAGCCATTGGTGCTGATATGGCATTAAATCATACATAAATTCTTTCTTTAAACACATCATTATCATAGCAGCAAAGTCCAATATCAATCAACCTCTAATTTGTCACTCTCAGAAAAAAAGGTACAAAAGCTGTCACTGGGGCGGTACGATCCAGTTTTTGAATATATTGATTAAAACATGTCTTGAATATGTTGCAGTTGAATGTGTGCTGCAGCCGGTTTATTTATATTATTCCATGTAAACCTTCTCATCTGTTTTCTCACTTTCTGTTATATTTTGTTTTTGTGGTGCTGAATGTTCAGTTCAAATTGGCTATTTCTAATAAAAGCAGTGCCATTTAGGTCTGGGCAAATGGTGACTTACACAAATGTCAAGAGGTTAGAGGTCATTACCATGTTGTGGGCAAAGGGTCAAAGAGGAAGTGACAGGTAGATCATGGACATACCTCTGTTTGAGGAAGACTCTCTCAAGACTCAGGCGCTTCCGTACTGACCACAGGATCTTGAATATGTTGCAGTTGAATGTGTGTTGCAGCCGGTTTATTTATATTATTCCATGTACACCTTCTCATCTGTTTTGTCACTTTCTGTTATATTTTGTTTTTGTGGTGCTGTTTGTTCAGTTCAAATTGGCTATTTCTAATAAAAGCAGTGCCATTTAGGTCTGGGCAAATGGTGACTTACACAAATGTCAAGAGGTTAGAGGTCATTACCATGTTGTGGGCAAAGGGTCAAAGAGGAAGTGACAGGTAGATCATGGACATACCTCTATTTGAGGAAGACTCTCTCAAGACTCAGGCGCTTCCGTACTGACCACAGGACATGAAAACAGCCACTGCAGAATGCTCATTCCGGTCTAGACAAGGTTGTTTTTTGATTGTTATTGGCTGACTCCTGATTTCATAATGCAATATGTTTCCAGAACGGTGCTCTCTCTATGAATCTGTGAATCAAAGCATTCACAGACCAAAGTGATGAAAGAGGGCACTCATGATTTCTGGCATTTCAATTATAGATCTGAATGAAACCTGGATGTGTGATTGCAGTTTTGAAACACAAAAAGATGCATAATGTTAATTCATATCTTATGTCCTTTATGCATTTTATTTCATAGTTTGAAAGGTATAAGTGTAGCACAATGTCAGAATCTACACTCTCCTAGCCTTCAGCAAGTTAGTTTGCCTTTAACTTAACGAGAACGGCAATATTTCATGGTTTAAATCTGACATTTGTGGATGTAAGTTGCTTGTGCTACTGGAAAACATACAGATCAGCTTGGTTTTATGTGCCTTATGACAATTTACTTCTGTGTGTAATTTACCATCAGGGGGGCAGATTCATAAAAATCCTTTAAAAATAAATTCTAAAAATTCTAAGTGCACTTCTTAAAAAATTTAAGGAAGTTCTCTATTATTTTCTTTAGGAACATCTTTTGTTAAGATGAAAATGACAGGCTTTGGTGTTGTCTGATTGTATGGCGGTTTTGGCCGAAGATCAACTCGATAAACAGTCTGCAGTTTACGTAATAATCAAAAATGGCATGCAAACAATTTTTGTCCATTTTTATGGCTTGACGGGAGTTCAGCCTGTTTAAGATGGAGCGGCCTGTTTTATTCATTTACACTCTTTCTTTGTACTCCGAATGCATCCCGTATCTGTGTGTGCATGGATGCTCTTATAATAATGCGAAAAATTATGCTTTAATTATACAATAAAAAATCGCTATTTGACTCTTTTGAAGAGTTGTTACTGATTCGGCAAAAAGTCACATTGTGCAAAATCATGACGGATATACAGCACTTACATAAGCTGCTCTTTTGCTGGTTTGATTGCTTATGTTGTCCTCATTTGTAAGTCACTTTGGATAAAAGCATCTGCTAAATGATTAAATGTAAATGTACGTTATCGATCAGTGGCGTCACTTTAGAGTGCTCCTGAGCACTTATAATATGTATTACATGTAGTTAGTGTTATGTTGCAAGGCTTAATATTTGAAACAACCCAATAAATTAAATAAGCATTTTACCTTTAGGCAGTGCTGGGCAGATTACTTACAAATTATATTCTGTTACTGATTCCAAATGACGTGACAGAAATTATAGTCAGTAACGTAATCCATTACATTACACATTTCAGGTTATATAATCAGACTACGTTTTGATTATTTTTAGATACTTTTGACCTAACTCGTTTATCACATTGATTCATATATAAAAAAAAAATCGTGTTCCATATTGATATAAAACTGCAGAGAGAATGAAAATATATTCCATTTGTTGTTAAACATGAATTGCATTAAACATTACATCGCACAGGGTTTCCTAAACTGGGGTTTGAGAGTTTAATGAAAAACTAATAATTAATTAAATCATAAAAATATAAAATTCAAATAAACCATTTTAAAATAAGTTAAAATAAAATGCTTACTAAAAAAGATAAAGCTTTTATTTGTTTTCCTGCATGTCATGTGACCATTAACCAACGTCAGAGAATCATGAACATGCAAATCTGTCACTGAATTATTAACTTATTACCTTAAAATTTCAGGCGTACTTCAAATAAATCTATTAGGTGAAAAAAGTTCTCATGACAAAAAAAAAAAAAAAGTTAATAAATGTAAATAAAAAATAATGTGAATTTGTGCATTTTAATGTGTTTAAAGACATAAGCCTTCCAAAGACATAGTAATACATAGTTAAATAACTCACTGAGTGATAAATCAAATAAAAATGAATGTGTTGATCAGTAGTTGATGCAATGTTCAGAAAACACTTTATTAAATTGAAAAGATTTTTTTTAATCCAGTGGTCAAATGCTGTGTGGCCTTTCAGTTTTCTGTGTAATTAAAGCCACCTGACTAGTGACTGGTTTTTGTGTGAAGCTGGAAGACTTTCTGAATGTATATAAGCTGTAAGCTATTTCAGAAAGGGACATTTAAAAGATGAAAAAAGAATTAGTGAGAATCTGTAAATTATGAATACTTTCTTGCTATTGTGTGAATAATATTTAATCAATAAAAAAGTAACTGCAATCTGATTATGAGTATTTTAAAATGTACTATAATCTAATTAAAAGTACTTAATTTTTGGAATCGGATTACGTAACCCAGAATACATGTGATCAGTTACTACCAGCACTGCCTTTAGGAATACAAGACAGGTTGAAGGTTATGCTAACTTTATGAGGTTTTTTTTTTTTTTTACAATGGTTTTTAAGAACATTATTTTCAGGATTTCAGATTCTTCTGAAGTTTTGTTTTAAGAAACAAGTTAAGAATATTCTTAAAAAATGTTTTAGGGAATACAAAACGTCATTGGCTTTTTTTGTTATAAAAAAAAATAGCAGTTACGAATGATTTTAATGAATAATTAGATTTTGTGAATCCAGTCCCAGATGCTAAAAGATCTCCAGAACACCATTTGGCAACACATATTGTGCAATGCCCCTCACATTAAGCTACCGACGCCAAAATATTAGGCACAAAATTATAATGCTTCTTCACAGTTATTATGACAGGAGCAGTTTCACTGAAAGACTGAGCCATTATATGAGTGACACAGTGACCTGCGCGGTCACAAATATGCAAGAAAAAGCAGCTAGCTAATTCCATTGCCACAAGGGACAAAAATATATTTGAATAAAAATGCAAAATGCAGTTTCAGGCCCGGTAAATAAGCTCAGTTCATCCGCTATCGACAGCTGAAGTAAACAGTTAATTTTTTGATCCCAGGTGACTTTTGACTATTAAACTGTTGTGCATTATTTGGATTTATTTGGATATTTGTTTCTCGCTGAATTTACATTGCCTTCTCCAAGACGTTACTATGCTGATGGAAAGCCATCTGTGGTTATATGCTCACAAGGCTGTTTCAAAGAGATATCTCAGTCACCTTAATGCCCAAACGCAGCTAAGCCTGTATTGTCTTCTTAACAGGGTGCCGTCACCGGGAGATCGAGCGTCTGCTTAACACATGATGTTCAAGGACTACAGATCTGCTCGAGCTGTAGGTGAGTTGATATGCATTCCGCTGATGGAAGTTCTGTCTGCTTGATGTACCATCAGAGACCCTTTAAGCTTCTCATTCACAGGCAGAGTGTAGATCTCACGGCAGAGAAAGGATTTGTTGGCAAGATGTTTTTTGAACATTAAAGCATGTCAACATATTCTGTTACACCAAATACACAAAATAATGATCTTTAAAAAAGCATCATATGACCCCTTTAAGTTGATTTGTGACATTTATGTTCTCCTTCACTCTCAGCATCTTTCTCCATAATTTTCTGTTCTCTCTGTATTCTCTTATATCCATTTTGGGAGTAAAAATATATTTTAACAGCATTGGTAGTGATTTTTCAAGTTAAAGAGGACACTTTCATCACAATTGTACAACAATTTATTTTCGGGGAAATCCAAGTAAGTGAAATTGGATCCCGGGTCTGAGTAATTCGCACTGTTCCACCTCGGTGCCAGTGCGAACGGTTCTGACATCTTAGAAAGAACTTTGTCTTTCACACTAATAATACATTACGAATTCAGTGAGGTTGACTGTAAGGCGAATGCACATAGCACAGCTTTCTGCTCTCATAGCTCTGTTGCTTTATTATAAATGGTCATTTTGCTATTGCCTTATACTTAAATAATGGAGATGCCAGAGGCTGGAGAGTTCAACTTTACACCTAGTTAATTGGTTTTGTGTGAAGAGTTGCAGGACTCGTGTTGGCTGTGAGGTGAGGGGTGCTGAAGGTGAAATGCCTGCATCAATCAGTCACCATAATGAATCTGGAGGTCTCATTGAACTGTCTGTGCAATATAACACAAGCACGACGATTACAAATTTTAGATTCGTTTTGCATTACTCTGTTGCATGATAGAAGGCCTGTAATCAATTTAGTGCTTTTTTGCCTTCACATTAAATTTACTCACCCTCAGTCCATCCAGATGTAGGTGACTGTTTTTTTCTTCAGTATAACAGTAAAGAAGATTTTTAGCTGAAACTGTGGTCCTTGGTGATTCATAAAATACAAGTCTTGAGAATTAAAAAAGCATATCAAGGAACACAAAATTAGTGGCTCCTGGCGATATATTGAGGTCTTATGAAGAGAAACGATCGGTCTGTGCAAGAAACTGAACATTATTTACAACATTATTACCTGTAATCCAGAGCCTCAGACAACAGGAGAATACGATTCTTTTCTGTGAACTGGTTCTTTCGGACAGTTCATTTCAATGAACAGGTTCAATTCACTAGTTCATTTACGTAATCATACAATGACGTCACGTATACGCCATTATATTATTAAAGCACCCAATAATGATGTGAAACGTGGATGTTTTTTGTGTCTAAAGCATATAAAGTGAATAAACTAGTCTTCATCAGCTCACCTTTTTACATAAACAATGAGAAACCATTAAAACCTTCATTTCGCCCTTCATTCGTGTGTTCGGTTCATGCATGTGAATATCAGCGGCTCGTCGGTCTTCGGTCCGAGTCGAACGGTTTCCTCAGTTCAGTGACTGCTGGAGGAACTGAAGCGCTGAATGATTCATTCATCACAGGATCAGATACCCCGCTATTTCTGTTCATTCCCAGTCGCAGTGACTGTCAGGCGTCTGAAAGTGAGTTTTGATTGAGTAACTTGTAGATCTGTGCTGCTCGAGCCTCGAACTGTTTCAGACACTTCAGTTTGATTTGGTGAACTGGTTCAAGTAATTCACCAAAAAGAACCGGTTCAAAAGAATGATTCGCTCATGAACCGGACATCACTCCGGACCGTTTGTCCAAGGCTCTGGATTTCAGGTAATAATGTTCAGTTTCTTGCACAGACCGATCGTTTCGCTTCATAAGACCTCAATATATCATCAGGAGCCACGGGTGTTCATTTTGTGTTTCTTGTTATGCTTTTTATTCTCAAAAACGAGCTAAATCTTCCTGGTTTTAAAATGGCCAAAACACCACATGGCACAAAACGGCAACTCTGCCTGAGAAAATGCAACCCCTAAAACTTACTCTTCACTGACTCTCACCACAAGACCCTTTACAGCTCCAGTGAAAACTTCCTCGTGGAAACCAGCATTGTGAAGTGGAACACAGTGTCCTCAAGTCCTAAAGAGTGACAAGCAGTGGCGTAGACGGGAGGGGCAATGGGTGCACATGCCCCCCTGAAAACTGATTGCCCCCCCAGTGTTCCCCCACCCTTCTACTTATTTGTCACTCAAAAATTCAAATCATATCTTTCTGCATTTGAATAATTAACGATTCCACGATGCTTCTCAACAACCAGGACTGAGAATAGCAAGCTGCTGTTTTCCAACAAAAAAAAGCACATGGAAGTTGATCTATTTTATATACCTTATTTTTTTTTCATTTAGTGAGTTGCAGTGCTAGTTTTTGGATTTCCGTCTTTCAGTGTTAGGACAGACCAGGTTCGATGTTAGCTTCTTGACCAAGATCATGCTAATCATTACAATGCTCTGTTGCTGAATGTAATACATTATAACACAGTCAGGGTTTTCCTGCGTTGTGATTTTTTTTCCCGGCCGATACGCAAGTGATATTGCAAGCGAGATGCCGAAGCAAATCGTAAATAAATCAAATCGTAAATATTAAAGATGGAGGTCTTGAGTTATGTGACTGCACTTGCGAATTTACAGATTTCTAATAAATGAAGAAAATTACTTCACTTTGACTTGAGAACGAATACTCTAAATGAAATCAGTTTCGAACCGCATGACTTGATGATGACTTTATAAGAGTTGTAATTAAACTTTAAAAAATCATTAAAAAATCATTGTGACAAACTGCAAGCCACGGAGTCTGTGCAAGCACAGAACAATACAGGCGTAGAGGAGAATCTACGAATATTGTTTGTTTGGATATAAACACTTCGAAATGGACCACACTCATAAAAAGAAATTTGTTGTACGTACAATTTGCAATCCGAACATTACCGCCGCAAACTTGATCTTCATTCACCACATGTAAAATTGTTTCTTATGGATAATTTGATTAATATCTAAAGATTATGAATATATTTTGTATATGTAGCGTGTTTTATGATTGTCTTTAGATCCCCATTAATTATTAACCTTGTTAATAGTCATTAAAGGGGTCATGAATTGAGAAATCAACTTTTACTTGAGCTTTTGATATATAAGAGGTCATCGTACTAAAAGAATATCCTGTAAGTTTCAGAACTGAAAACATCCTTGTTACTGAAATAAAAGCTTTTATTGA
The DNA here is from genome assembly GCF_001515625.1 of Sinocyclocheilus rhinocerous. Classification (NCBI taxonomy): domain Eukaryota; kingdom Metazoa; phylum Chordata; class Actinopteri; order Cypriniformes; family Cyprinidae; genus Sinocyclocheilus; species Sinocyclocheilus rhinocerous. The sequence goes on from NW_015642825.1 coordinate 105,512, forward strand.
CAGCAGGCCCAGCGAACGCCAGATTCTGGAATGTGCCTATAGGTTAAACTCCGCCTCCGC
>NW_015642825.1:105581-120369 GCF_001515625.1 Sinocyclocheilus rhinocerous
ACCTTCCTTCGGATTCAAATATTAGGAATGCATGGTTGAACTTTATTTTTAATGAAGTTTCAGCTCACATGAGTAAAACATTGAGCGTTTGTTCACTTCATTTCACCGCGGATTCCTTTGTAAACAAGACACAGGTCGCCGCTGGATTTGCAGAGAGACTGAGATTTAAAAAGCAATGCTGTGTTTCTGTATCGGATCCGACAGGAATGGCGCAGCACACTTATGTGAGTAAAATATATTTATACTATGTGTCACTATTGCTTTGTTAGAGATCGCTTGATATGTCCTGATTATGTGTACGTGTCTAAAGTCACAGAAGGCTCCAGCTATGAAGGATGCAGCTGGTCAAACAGACACACAGAAAGTTAGTTTACTATGCAAAACTGTTATCCAATCATAGCAGCGGGCGTTTACTTCCAAGTCTTCAATGCGGCACGCCCATAAAATCCAAGCGTTTCTCCAGCCGGCCTCAAAACCAGGGTAGAAAATAGCCTATTACTTATTGATTTTGATGTTTTTGAATGTAAAATCTACACAGACGTCATAAGTGGACCTCAGTCAACAGTATAAGATAATAAAAAAAGCCAGTTCATCACCCCTTTAATATCACATTTTGTAGTTTCAATAATGTGACTGTGACGAGGGGGGGCGGGGCCGAGAGCCGTGGGAACGGAGCGAGGCCGGTGGAGTGATTGCTAATGAGAGACACCTGCACCCACTCACCGGTCTCGAGTCTCACGGAGGAGCTCCGGAAGGATAAAGGAGGAGGGATTACAGTGTTGGACGAGAGAGGACCAGGCCTGGATTTTATTTTGTGTTTTGGTTTCGTTTGTGTTTATTTTACTATTTTGTGTTTATTTTATTATTAAAGTTTATTTAAACGTCCGCCGGTTCCCGCCTCCTTCTTCCCGTGACTAAGAACTTTGTTACAGTGACCAATGTCGAACTTTAACTTAACTGACTTTTTTCGTTTGTCTTTAAAAAAATTTTTTTTTTAATGAACATGTTGAACGATAACTAGGAGAAGAATAGAGTATTTGGAGCTTTGATGAACCTGATATATTCAGTTGCAAGTTTGATATGGATGTACACATTTCTGTAAGAAAATGGAAAAGAGTTTATTGTGATGACAGTTTGTTTGTTTGTGTTTAAACTTTATATATAGTTTAATAACCCAGTCATTTTTAATTTTTATTTATGTTTTACATTTATGCCTTTGACAGACACTTTTATTCAGCTTAGACTGCATCAGTCCATGCATTCCCTGGGAATCGAATCCATGACCTTGGCGTTGTAGTGTCACGCTCCACTGTTGGAGCTACATGAATGCCTGATTGCCTGTATTTTGTATGATTTCTATGCAGTAAATTGTTCTGAACATAGTTGGAATTCTCTCTTTGTCTGATTTTCAAGGCCTTCAGGATTTGTATTTAGGTGCATTGCTCTTCTGATATGAGTTGGGCCAAATGATGGGCAGAATTCCAGTTTAGCGCTTGGGATTTTAACTGCATTCGTGGCCCAGTGATTGAGGCTTTAGCTTTAGATATTTTCCCCATTTTTTACCAGTGAAAGGAAGATGTCCTAATGTAAAGAAATGTATGGCTTCCATTTAATTTGACCAATAAGGCTAATATGATCCAGAACATCGGACCTTAATAAAATATGTTGCATTTTAGGTCATTTGCTCCCATCTAATGCAATATTATTTATTTATTTTTATTTTTTATTTTTGGCAAGTGGGAAAAAAAGGCATCGTTTGGGAAATCAGGAAAAAAGGAGTAGAGTCAGTCCCTCAACTAGGCATGAATTAAATAAGAGCGCAGACCAGCTTTTAATCATTCTCTGTGAGGTGAGAGAATTCATTAGATGCTGCCTTGAGAAACTTTGGCCTGTTTTTATTGTGTTCAAGTTATTAAAACATGAACACCATATGTGTGACTAACAGGAAATGTGTAATGAACAAACACCCTTCAAAAGACCAGAGGAAACGCATCTGTGTCACACAAGTCACATTATTGTGGAGAATCAGGATGAAAATGCATCTTACTGTATTTGCTGTTTTTCAGCCAAAGGCAAACCGCTCCAGCCAGGGGCATCGCTGGCGTCCGTGAGAGAAGAGAACTAGCTCACCTTTGTAAAGGTGAATCATCTGTCAAACACCTACAGCTCCATTACCACCAAATAAATGATAGCCACAGATGGGAACGGGGCAGCATGGCAAGATCTTCTTTGCTGTCCCTTTCCTAAAGTTTGAATTTTAACAGAAAAGCTAGATGCTGTCAAATTATTAGAGTTAATTGTACCTGTTGGCTGTTTAATATATGATGTAGTACACTGAAATTTGAAGGCAAATGTCTCTTCCATTAGAGTAAATGAAAGGAAAGTGCACTGCTCAGACAGACTTTGATTGCTCTTATTGGGCTAATTTACAGATAAGAGCTGTGACATGCAAGAAAGCTCTTATGTGGAACCCTCTCTTTAAAGAACTATTGTTTTTCACTTAATAACATATTATAGTAACATATCAAAGTCCATGTTTCGCATGCTTTTAATGTGTCACTTTGATGCTGTGATATGTAATTGCCTCGCAGCTTTGGAATAGTTCTACGCGACCAAAACAGCGCCATGCCACATTTATTTCCCTAATTGCATGAAAACTGTTTAAAATGAGTGCTGAAAACATAAAAATGCTCACTTTACCTCTGAAAAATCATATTGACAGCTGTTTGTATCCCCTTTGGCTTTGGAATATTCAGAGCTAATTGTTAAAAAAATGGCTAAATAAACAGTTCATAATGAATATGGCAATGTTTGCATCCATGCACATCAAAAGAATTCTAAAGGAAACCGGCTGATGCCAAAAATGATGGTTAGTGTTGACGTCCGCGGAAACCTAGGGAATAAGGCGACTTTGTATTAGGAGACACAGCGGCGATGTGCCAAAACAAGCTAATTATATTTGCATCTAACTTCTAAGTATATAAATAGACTCCTGAGCAGTACACTTGATCTACTGTAGATATTTCAACCCCACCATCTACATTCTTGAATTTGCTTCAGTATGCTAATGCACACAAATTATATAAAGTCTTGATTCTCTCTTTCCCCCTGAGGATGTTGGTCTGCAGCGTTCATCAGGTTTGAGATAAACACAGCAGCTGTAGCAGGCCGTGGTTTCCACCCACACTCTTATCGTGCTTTTATGAGACCGTTGTAATGTCAAATGCTGTGCTCACAACACCGGTCTCCCCTGCTCTCCTAACCGCGACGCACGGTAGAACTGTGAATTCCTGCTGAATGTGTTAAGACCTCTGATAAATGTTCTTAGCTCTGAATGTAACCCTGGCTATGCCGCGCAGCTCTGGCCAGAGATACTGAGCTGTAAACATGGAGGTGTTAAAGTTCATCTGGGATTCTGGCAAGCCAAAGGATTATTTAACCCTTGTACGTCAATTTAATAAAAGTTACACAGAGGTCCTTAGAGGAAGAAAATGTCAGTTACAAAAAACTGTCATAAAATATTATAATAATAATAATAATTTTGAAACCTTCGCAACAGAATCGGAAAAAGCTGTAAACAAAGAATGCATGATTTTATGTGTAATTGACTGGGATTAAATATTGCATTTTTAATGGGTTTCAGTAGGGGTCATTTTTGTCCTTATGGTCGTGGGTGTAACTATTTTGTGTACCTAGTAACCTATAAAGTAGATTTATGAAAGGAAATGAGGGTGACGTAATAAAATTCTAATAAAAATACATATTTCTGCCAAATTTTATGCTGTTTGCATTAACACAGTCAAAATTATCAATGGCAGTCATATGTGCTGCTCATGACACCTTGTTGCACTCAAATTGTTCTGAGAAAATTGGAAATCACATGCAAGAACAGCAGCTCAGGTGTTATTCAGTTCATATATTCCAGTTGGCAACATTGCTTTGTGGTTGGATGTCAGTTTTTCCACAAAAAAAAACCTCTGGTCAAATTTGAAGACATAGTTCACCCAAAATGAAAATTCTGTCATTACATGCTTTGGTATCCCTTGACATTCTAATGAAATGTGCTTCCTTTGAATCTTGAATATGCATTTGTTCTGACAGAACAGCAGATTAGTTTAGCAGTTTTCCATACTTGTGTATTATTTAAGAGGCCTTGGGGTTTTAGTGTAGAGCCTGTTGTAGTTTATATGGCAATTAGCTTTAAGATTAACTGTGGCTCTGCTCCCTCTACTGGTACACATCCTCACACAACCAATATAGACACACTTTACAGCTTTACAGTGATAAAGAAACGAATATAAGGATCCCTTATTATACACAGACATGTGTTATTGCATGTAGGCTATTTTACTAAAGATTACCATGGCAGCCAGAGTTTTCTGCAAAACACACACACACACACACACAGCTATTTAATAGGCTAATAAGTTATTGCTTGCATTTTACTAAATAAAATAAAAAATAATATCAAGTCCTAACAATATGTAACTATTATTACGTTTTTTACGACATTTATTTGTACATTATCAACTTGTGGGCGTTTTAAAGCCTCAATAGACACATTTCACCTTATATTTTAGTCACTGAGAGCGATAAAACAGCGCGTTTTTTAAAAATTTGTTTCCCGCGCACACTGCACAGCAATCAATGTGAGTAACGGTCGACTGCGAGTCAACCGTCAATAACTGTCAATCGAGCGCGCGAGAGAGACGTCGTTCGCTTTCAGGGTTAATTGTAAAGAAAGCGTAGTGGTTTAGTCGCGTCGCTGACAGTGTAGTCGTTATGTTGAGCGTGACTGTGGATCCCCCCTCTCGCTCTCTCTCTCTCTCTCTCGCTCTCTCTCTGTGGTCTGCTATACTTTAAAGCAGTTAAATCGCAGCGGACTCACAGACACCAGCAGCAAAGCTCCTAGCGCGGAATAGCGTCAACTATCAGAGCCGTACGGGACTTTAACTGGCGTCTTTTTTTCAACCGAATCCTCAGGACGATGTTCCTTGTGCAGTACACAGGTACGCTGTCTTCAGTTTAACTTTATTTGATAGATTAGAGACATCAAATGTGGTCAGTCCCGTTTACGAGGTCTATAGTAGCTACAGAATAGGGAGCCGCCCGTTAAGAACGGACGTTACGGACAGAAAAATGAATGAAAAGTCCGATAAGAATCAGCATCGCATACGGAGCACATAGGGGTTTCCTCACGAATCACTTTAATGACTGAAATGACATCGCGCTTTACTTTAAATACACATCTTAGCGATGTTTCGCCGTTGTATCGGCCGTGCCTTAATACCTAGTGAGCTGTCTACAAAGACAACACGGGCGCGTGCAGCGTTTGTGAGAGTCATAGACGCGAGTTTACTCGGAATGCCCCAAAAATGGTGTTTAGGTGGGCATTGAGTGAGATTGAGACACAGCCATCGTCGTTCAGACGACATTAGAGCGCAGTCACTGACAGCTCCGGTGATTAAAACAACTGTTATGCTCCCGTTATAATGTGATTATAATGACATTGCAATTAACTATATTTGCTCGCCTGTGTTCCTGCGTGTGGTTACTGTTCCCTGCGACATCTTGCCACATGCGCGTGTAATGCATCAAGCCATTACATTGGGAAGTGGAAACCCGATCTACATGTCCACTGGAGTGAATTGCCATTTACAAATATTTTGGCTTGAAGTTTGCTGACTAGTGTCATTTATTACCTGACTTGTAAGGAATTATTCCACGGTAGAGCTCAGAATAGCGACTGCAAGGTATGTTGTCAGTTTCAACATTACAAAGCATGACTCAAATCTTTGTAGCTGTAAAGGTTCTGGCAAGAGACTTGAGGGTAGAAGAAACTTTGTTTATTCAAATACTCTTGGGTGCTTGGGTGACACTTTAATGCAGTTCAATACATTAATATTAGTTAATGCATTAGGTGTCATGAACTTACAATTAATTATTTTTACAGCATTCACTAATCTTAATGATCAGTTATTAAAATTGCTAGTTTGTGTTAATGTTAAAATGTTGAATATGTGTTCATTAACAAGATGAACTCAATTGCTCATTCTTACTTCATGTTTACTATTGTGTTAACTAATGTTAACAAAGTATACAACGTTATAGCGAGTGTTATATTAGTGTTATTTACTGTAAATATCTGGTAAAAGTATCCATGCACCTGTTGTATTTGAAATTATTATAACAAAGAACATTCGGTAACACTATACAATAAGGTTCAATTAGTTAATGTATTAACTAATATGAATGAACAATGAACCATACATTTATTACAGTCTTTATTAATCTTTGTTAATGTTAGTTAATGAAAATACAGTCGTTCATTGTTAGTTCATGTTAATGCACAGTGCATTAACTAATGTTAACAAGCACAGCTTTTAATTTTAATAATGCATAGTAAATGTTGACATTAACATGAACTATGATTAATAAATGCTGTAGAAGTATTGTTAATTCTTAGTTCATGTTAACTAAAGTAGTTAACTAATGTTAACCAATGAACCTTATTGTAAAGTGTTACCGAACATTCTAAGCATATTACTTACATGTGATTTATTATGAAGCTTGTGTTCTTGAGAGGTGTCCTTCTTGATTGCATGGTGAATACCTCATTGTCAGCGAGAGAAGAACAGATACTATTGTCAACCTATCTTTTTACTCAATAGCACAGCAGAGCCTTACTGTCATAATAATAAAAAAAAATGAATGCATCAATCAAGGGTGCGTGTGATTATATTGTGTGTGGAAAAGATACTAATATATTTATATAGTCCGTTTTCTTTTCCTCCCCTGTGCCTATTTACTGTGAAAGGTGTCCGGCATTTGTCAGAATAAACCTATACTCACCCAAACCTCAAGTGTGATGGAAAAAGCCTCTTATTGCTTTGTGACAGCCATGAACTTTCTCACACATAGCTCTTTTGGTGGGTATGGGAGTGGCCATTTAAATTGCACATAATGGATAGTCTCTGGGCTTTCGTGAAAGCAGAAGCAGCAAAATGAAAAAAGGGGAGGAAGAAGTGTAAAATGTAAAATGCATTTGTGACAGAGGTTACTTGCGTAAAATGAAGCAAGAAATGTAAGAAGTTTTTAAATAGAAAAAGACTTGAGTGAGATAAATAGTTTGTGGGCAGATGTCTGTGGTTTGGTGATTCAGGGACTGTCCCATAAGAGTTGCCAAGAGGATTTAATGCACAGAAAAAATACTTAAGTAAGGGTGCTTTCACACTTGGTTCGATTGCTTGGTCCGAACCCGAGTTCGATTGCTCCCCCTGCCCCCGCTGGACTGTGTTCACATTATATTATTTGGGGCCGAACCGCGGATCGTTTGCGTCATCAAGCCAGCAGCTGTTTACCCCGTTGCTTAGTAACGATGGCGCAGGAGAAGACGGCAAAATGCATAGCAAGGCTCTCTTCAATTTTATATTTATGTTTTTGAACCGTTGGTTTTGTTTCCAAAGCTTCAGTACATAACGGCACTTACGTCTGCCTTACGAATGTACTGCAAATGCTCTAAAGAACGCTGAAGGCGAACAGAAATGAGATATACAGCTCTCTGCTTGCAGCGCGTCAGTCACGCTCGTCAAGAAAGTGTGTGAAACACACACAAACACACATTTTTATCAAATAATACGTCATTAATAGCGGTTCACTTCCGTGATTTGGTACGATTGCGTTCACATCAGCAGCGAACCGTACCGAAGTTCACTTGAACCGTACCCCAGACCACCCTTTTTAAGCGGACTCGGGTACGGTTCGCAGGTGCGCACCCGAGTTCGGAAGACAGCGTTCACACCATCCAAACGTACCGAACTCTGACGTCAATCGAACCCGGGTGCGCACCAAAAGTGCTAGTGTGAAAGCACCCTAAATGACAATCCAGCACTGTATAAATCTGATCAACTCTGAAGTACTACAGTAGTTGTGATTGTTCGGCTTCAGAATGAGTTCAACATCTGTGACTAAAAAGCCACAAGTTCTTGTCCAATAGATTGCAATTCTAATAGATTAGAACTGTAATGTACTGGACTCTCAGAGTAGTTTCAATGTTAAGAGAAAAGTAAAAGATAAAGTAGCTTAAGTATGATGTTTTCGGAGATGGTATTACAGCACACCTGTTTGTAAACAACAGGGTTAAATACAGTATTTTTGAAAGGGTGGCCCAGAATAATAGATTGGTCTTTCAAGGATCTTAAAATTGTTTCAGTCTTAAATATTACCATGGACACATAAATAATAGAGTGGTCTGGCAAACTTGTTGCTTTGTCAAACCAATGTTTGTCATTTATTTTTAATTGGAGGTTACTATTTCTGGATGCTCTCTGTGAAGTGTTTGCTATAATACTTTGTGTGAATCACCTTGGTTTGTCCTTGTGCGTCTTTAGAGAATGTTCCTGTAGAGATCAGGTAAATGTTTATCAGACCCCATTTAATAATTTGCCTTGAAGATAAGTAGTATTGAGGACTGTAGAGAGCATGTCAAACTCAATAGTGCATTTACAAGTGCATTTTGGTCTAGATGTTTTGAAAAAAGTTAGCTGAAGTTATGTATTTTTAATGAGTTAGCAATTTTTAATGATATGAGCTGCAGCAACAACAAAGTTGAGAAAAGTTTAACGTTATGCTAATTATCTGCGTCATACCAATGGGAGTGAAGACAGTGGAGCTCACATGATTTGTCTCCTGTGAGATACTGTAGTTGAGGGTAGGCAAGACTTCACTCTTCGATTTCACTCTTCTATATAATTTGTCTCTGAATAGAGTGATATAATGAAAAAATGATGCATGGAAAAGCTCGTCAGAAATTGTTGGCATTCTGAGCGAGTTTGATTCATGCATTGTTAATCGTTCACCGTTCATGATATTGTGCATTATTCACTGCTGCAGGTTCATATACAAGCGCTTTCCCGTCCAGAAACTGATGACTTGTCAAAATAAAATGACATCAATGACATTATATATTAGGGATGCACCGATGTGGAATTTTGGCCGATACCGATAACTGATAACTCTTTATATTTGGAGGCCGATAGCCGATATATAGGCCGATAAATGTACATATTAATTTTTCTGAGCATGATTGCAAAAACAAAAGGCACGATATGGCCGCCGATATATCGTGCATCCCTATTATATGTACGGCCAGTTGCACAGCCCACCAGTAACAGTAGGCCATCTAGACGCCTAGCAATCAACAATACAGTGAAAATTGCTGTCAGTGGAATAATAAATCCAGATGGTCTGAATTATCATTACACAGAAGAATTGACTGCAGTTACGCAAATACATAATCATATTGTGAATATGTAATCATATTGTAAATGCATAATCATATTTCTTTTCCAAGCAAAACAGGAACTTCAGGATTTACCATTTTCAAAGTCGCTTGATGATTGAAAACAGTTTGATTTATTATTTGTATTTTTGCCATAATTGAGTTTGTTGTACTCTCACGGCTCTCCACATGGCAGTCGCTCCAGCAGTTTGCACAGATCTGTGTCTTCCTGTGTTTTGCTAATTAAAAGCTGTGGTATTCAGTGCTAAGGAACGGTGTACCTGATAATTGACACGCCAACAAATGCTCCTGTGTGTTGGATAATGAAGTGCCACATTGCGCTGAGTCCTGCTGGGTAAGCGTTTTCAGCACTATTTTTATTTAGTGTATTTTCCCTTTCATTACAAGAAACCTATGCATAATGAGAGGCTAGTTGTAAATATTTTACTCTGTTTGACAGTTTCAGCTCCAAAATAAAACAATGTATATACATTTAAGTTAGATCTGATTTTGTGGTGTTAAACAGCCCACTTTTTAACTGTGAGCAAAATGAAAATTAGCCTGAAGGATCACAAGAAGACATAGTTTTGAAACTTGTTTAAATGACATCCATAGAAGCGCTCAAGCCATCTCAAATCTCTTCTCATATTTTTTAAGCCTAATTGTTGTTTATGAGGCCCTTTGCGTATTTGTTTGGCTCTCTCCTCTCAGACGTGCCAGAGCACAACAAGGCGGTTGGGTCTCTCTCCATCTGCTAATGCTAAACATTCTGTCCCAACACATTTTAATTGTTCAACAATTAATTATTGCTAAATCTGTTTATTCTGTAATAATGTATTGGTAACATTTAATTGGTAGTTCATTTGTATGCTGTGTCAGTGTTTTCTACACCACTTTAAAATGTGAATTTGTGTTTGCATTCTGTATTGGATGTGATGCAACAGTATAATAATGTGTAATGCACTATACAAATCATGAACAAATTACTCTTATGAGCCGTTTCTTTTAGTGAACAGTAAAGACCAGTTATGAATAGTACAGTTTCTGGTTTGAATCAGCCTAAATCCTTCACAGAATTAATCTATCAGTGCAGTTAATTAATCAATATTTGACCCACATACTGAACAGCAAGTTATGTTATATTCAGTATTAAAGATACACATTTCCAACATATTTAATAGCAGAGCCCCTGTCCAACCTGTCAAAACATATATATATATATGTATATATAAATAAAACAAACAGCCTCCAGGGTTCTTAAGCAGGGGAGGAGGTTCAGGTTCAAGTGTCTGTGTCAGCAGCTCCTCTCACTCAAATGTTTCCTGAAGTGGAAGTGTGATAGAAAGCAAGACGAATCAGCTCAAACCATTTCAAGTTTAAGGAAGCAGGCATAATGGCCGAGAGGATCCACTCTCCCCTTGCAGTGATAAATAATGGCCTTGAATCTGGCAGAAGCGCAGAACTTGTGTTCAGAGGGCCTAAAACACTAATAAAGTATAACAGCAAGAACAAGCTCACTGTTCATTATTGACAACCATCTTTTGGAACACAGGAGGCGTCTAATTTAACCTTGTGGTTCACAAACAGGAGCAACATGTCATGTTTCTGTGTGGCTGTCTAATTCAACCCCTCGACGCTATCCTCACTGGGCTCTGGCAGCAGAGCATGCTGGATCGCCGAGGGCCAAACGCAGCCACTGGAGAAGCACTAAGCCTCAGTCCGCCTCCCAGTTTGTGATGGAGCAGATTGGTGGCTTAAGGGCCGCCATGCACTGCTGCTGGGTCTCTGCTGAAATGACAGAGCCAAAATGGTGAGCTCTTCTTCTGAGGCGCTAGTAATATTGTACATCGCTGCTGTAACACACAACGGTGTGAGAGATAAAGCGAACCTGAGTTTTTGTTGTTACTATGGTATTTTTTTCTTCTTCCTTCCCTGCGCTGCCAGGAAAAACAATTGGAAGCAGCACGGCATATACCATGATGGATCGTCCAGAAGATGCAGGATACTACATCTCTCAAGTGTGCCTGTGTTTGCTAGGGCCCCTGAGAATGTGCCGAGATGCAACCGCTAGCTCACTGTAGATAATGGAAAAAATCACATGTTCCTACTATTTTTCATCTAATACTATAAATCTGCACTGAAATTGCTTTTTTCGTTTTAGCCTGAGTCACTAGGTAACTCATAGTGCACATCCTCAAATAAAGAACTTTCCTTTTTATGCACTTCTCGCTGGAACCTTTCTTCACCTCGTGCCCTTGTTTCATTGAACTCTGAAGAACTGTGTATTTTCTTTTATTCCTTTTTTTGTTTGTTTGTTTTCCTGTTTTCAGTGTGGATCAGTGAGTCTAGTTTACTCTAGTTATGACTCAGTGATTTTCCGCTTTCAATGTGGTTTTGGGTTGGAGCTCGTCAGCTGCTAGTTTTGCTAGTTTTGCATAAACTCACAAACCACTAAGACCACCTCCTTTCATTAGGACTCTAAAACACTTTTTAAAAAGCTCAAATGCAAACCACAATTTGTAGAATGAATGAACGACTCAGTGTATGATTTGAGGTCAGGCGTCAAAGGAAAGGCTGTAACTGTTACTAGTCTGACGTTGCCACTAACCAGCCTCCATGCAGTTAAAACAAGATTGCTCAACCCTTTAAAATGGCTTTTTTTTTAAGTGAGTTTCCAGTCCCCAGGATTGGCTTTGCACATTAAAAGACAACATATCACAAGGTGGGATGATTTACCTCTGGTTTCGTCACTAACTTTATTGCCATCTCTATTTTTACCGTAGGAATGCATGCTGTGGCGATGACCCAGTAAATCTCACTGCTTGTAAGGGAGGTCAGCGTTGGCTGACAGCTTGAGATCTCTTATTACTTTTTTGTATGTGTTTTGACCTTTTCTCAACCTTGATGCTCCACAGTGCTGCAAATCTGCAAACTTCCAAAACCATATTCTGTGTATTTAGTGAGTTAAGCTCTTTAGTTTGTTCACAGGGGAAATTTTATGGAATTTAATTGTTTCCATTTGATGCTAAGCATTTTGTGCTTCTGTTTGTCTTTTATCTGAAAAGTTTACAAGACCTTTAGAGGTGAACCAGGGGTTGACCATAGTCATTCAGTTTGTAGTGTCCCAAAGAATCGGTTGCTTCCAAAATTAATTTGACAAAACTTGCTTCATTATTCGTCCCTGTTCCTTTATCAAACCACTAACACACTTTAAAATGTTACTCTATTCAGACTGAGTGTAAAACAAGATTACCAGAGTGTTTGTTTGTATATCATGGCCTCGTTCTGTATACGCAGTTCTATTGATAGTAACAAAACCTCCAGCTCACAGTATTTTCTTGGACCTTCTCGCAGTGCTAAAATGCCTCGGCGAGACTTAAAACAGCCAGCTTGCTCCCATATTCATGGAGATGCAACGGGATGTGGCTATTCACAGTCAGTAGCTTCTAGTGGTTCAACGGATCACAAATCTCACGGTTCGGATCACATTACAGTTTTTGACCCACGGATCGGATCATTTTTCGGATCAGCAAGAAAATAAAAATATTTCAATTTAACTTGCTGTTGTGTTTTGTTGTTTGATGATCATTAATGACAGCAGCAGTATTTATAGGCCGCTGTCCCTTTAAGACCTGATGCACGGATCAGATATAATGATACACATCACATCCGATTTCTTTCTCAGCTGTTTCATTCACTTGAGACATAACTGACTGCGTTTACCTGAATGATTGTCGAGATGGGTATTTTGTCATAATTTTATGTGTTTGTGTCTGTTCAGAGGATTCAGAAGAGGATTCAGTTCGGTGTTCAGTTCAGTTCTGAAACGTGTGTGCGCGCTTCATGTTTGTGCGGCTGTGCGCGTAGAGAACAGCGCGCGAGTAACGAATCGAGTTCCCTTTCGCCTTTTCTCTCTGGAATTGTTTAAAATTTCAAAATCACATGGATCCGCGGATCGCAATTAATCCGCCGAACCGTGGGGCTTGGTCCGTACGGATCACGGATCAACTACGATCCGTTTAACCACTAGTAGCTTCACACCAGCAGGAAGAAGGTGGCATCGCCAGTGTTTTAGAGGGGACACACCTGGTGTTTAGATGCGCAGCGGCTGTGATTGGTTTACTCTGGCCTGCCAATTCGGCTCTCGCAGAAGCCAGAACCACCGCTGGCCCTGAATATAATCCATCTGTCAGCACCTGTCAGCTGGCTCCCCTGCGCCCCTGTACCCACATGGCCGTGTTGACAGGGGGATTCAGCATACACATGGGTTACATCACTGAGGGCTACTCAACCGAATCCACTGCAGGTGTAAGCAGCCCCTCTTCGATAAATGTGGAATGTCAATGGCGTTCTTGAGCTAATGACAAAATGACTGACCTCATCATCTGGGAGTTGAACGCACATGATGGGTGCTTTTCTTGGGGCACAGTCCGAAACGGTGACCGCTGAGGTTAGTGACAAGCAGGAAACTGAGGAGCTGCCAACGATTGACTGAACATCATGGCACTGAACACTACAGCCATTACAGAAAGAAAGTAATTTGATCCACAAATCAGCAGATGGGTACAGGTTTATAGTGGCGCACAGCTTTATGGCCTTATATTTCAGGGCTTGGAAGGAGGACGTCACTGCCGTTTTGACATTGTGGGTAGCTTTTGACAATGGACAGCACACTCATGCTTCTTAGCCCTCAAGGGCCTTGTTGGCTAGAAGATGGAATTTCACCTTAGTCAACATAAAGGGCATGAATGGCACAACTATGTTCTGATTTGATTAGAAGTGTGGATTTCTTCACATTTGTCTATACTTCACTTGAACAGATCAGTGAAGTTCTTTGGGGCCGTTCACATAGAACGCATTTTGCCATTTCAATGCGCTACTTTTACATTGGTTTTCTATGTAAACGTGCTAGATGAACGTGTATGACCGTTGCACTCACATCATGTGTCTCCCACATGAGCGCCACATTTTTAAGACACCATGTCAAGTTAAAAGAATTTAAACTTTTACATGCAGCGTCATTCAACAATGTCAGTTCCAAAACAGTGGACCAATTAGAAGACCCTGGAGGCGGAGCAAGCATTGCTTTTGTTTACAGTAGCAAGTTGGAATGGCAACTGTTTTATTTGATGGCAACATGCAGGAGGAGACATTCTGCACTGTGCTTTTTTAAAAAAAAATTTCAACACGTTCTGTGTGAACGGCTCCTTAGCATTAAATGTAGGGATGCTCCTATCAGGATTTTTGCAGCCGATACTGAGTACCGATTTCTTGTCATGGCGATCGGCCGATACCGATGCCGATTCTGATGCTTCAAGCTTTAGACGGTTTCATCGGGTGCACAGCTGATGATAATCCGCGGGTCGAGTAATAAAAATGCATTCTGATTATTTGCGGGTGGATCGCGGGTGGATAAAATAAATCATAAATGATGCAAATATTAACTACATTTTTTTTAAATAAATTTTTTTCATGAGGCAGACGATTTCGTGTGTGTGTGTGTGTGTG
>NW_015642825.1:120639-130980 GCF_001515625.1 Sinocyclocheilus rhinocerous
TTTTTCATGAGGCAGACGATTTTGTGTGTGTGTTTGTTCGCCTGATCGGAAAGTTGCAGTGACAGAAACGGTGACATTCCAGATAAGGTTTGAAAGGAGTAAAGCCTGTGTTAATGCTATTGAGTAGGCTAATATGGCCAAAGAAGGTATTTTGTTTTATAAATAAATGTTCATTTAAAAGCAGTCCACGATCAGCGTATTATGTTATCGTTACCCCTTACGGCTCCAATGAGGTTTTGTTCCGTCCTCCACGCTGACACCTCACAAAAGACTATTTTTAGCCAAGCAGCGTGGAGAGCCACTTCAGAAACGTGCCGCGGCTGGCTCATAAACACAAGCACTGACTAGAGCGGCCGCGATCAGCTCCGGTGCCCGTTGAGCCGTAACACGCCGCAGTCGCGTGCAGGATGCTGTCTCCACGCTGACACCTCACAAAAGACTATTTTTAGCCAAGCAGCGTGGAGAGCCACTTCAGAAACGTGCCGCGGCTGGCTCATAAACACAAGCACTGACTAGAGCGGCCGCGATCAGCTCCGGTGCCCGTTGAGCCGTAACACGCCGCAGACGTGTGCAGTGAGGCGCAGATCAGCTCTAACCTCACTGAATCGCCTGTTAAAAATGAACCATCCATTCATCATATCATCATGCAAAACATACACGAATTTTTAATTGTTTCTCGAAACGTCACAGCATTTCCACACCGGCGATGACATGACTGTGGCACCAAATCATTTATGTCCCCATGCATCATGTACGTCGTCACGTGTTGACGTCATCAAATTGCGATCGGTTCGTGAGATCGGCCAAGTGTAGTGAGTACCGATCGAGTCATAAAATGTGATTATCGGCCGATACCGATCTCCGGCCAATCGATTGGAGCATCCCTAATTGTTGTACTTTTTTAATAAATGTTTTGCTTTTTTATTGTAATGTATTTCTGAGTGTTTGATTCTTTAGTTTGGTCATGAAAAATTGTGACTATATGATGATGAAGATTTTGGGAAGGAGTAAAAAAAAGTGATATTGGTGATGTCAGCCAGGAAAGAAAGTTGTTTCAGAGGGGAAGTAAGGTGTCCCAAAGACTATCCACTTTATTTTTCCCCTTAGAGAGGGCGCGGCCATTTGTAAATTTAATGTGTCTGGCTTCCGGTGTCATCCGCCTCCAGCTATTTTTAGCTGTACAAACAGCTTGTTTTGCTGCTTGATATCGCAGACTGGTGTTTCTTACCATATTATTTTAATCTATTGTCTTAATTATAAGCACACTGGGTGTGAAAAAAAACAAAACAATTTTACCATTTATTGCGCTTTGTTATTCTTCCTGTTATTTTCGAACTGCAGCTAATGAAGTGGAAGTCTCGCACATTCACAGAAAACAGCTTACTTCCGCATTGAAAAATAAGGTGGATAGAAAACCCAAGATGTGTCACTCGTATAGTTTTGAATGGGGAAAAATGCAACGCTCAATATGGCAGCTCTATCAGAGGAAGCCCCGCCTTCTGAATGAAAGGGCCAATCGGTAATCGGTCACTGCAGCTGCCCTTAGAAGTCCAGGTTGCTATAGAAACAGTTAAGATTCTGAGACGCATGCTTAGGACTGTGAATGCGCACTGGCTGGTCTAGCCTGAAAAATAAGCTTTTTTAACGCTGTTTGAGCAAAAGAAACAACATTTATGAGACAGTTGTTGTCAGATTTCATTGGTGATTTCAAATATGAAATTTAATCGGAAGCTTGATGAATAGTTTTGGAGAATTTGATGTTTCCCCATTCAAAGAGATAGGAGCTGCACTTGCATGCCCGAGAGGTGTTTCAAAGATGGCCGCCGAGTGACATGACTTGCCTTAAAGGGACTTTGGTTGTCCTCACAGCAAGGTCTTCGATTTGAGTCTCGGCTGAGGCAGGGGCCCTTTCTGTGGAGTTTGCAAGTTCTTCTCGTGTTAGCATGGGTTTACTCCGGGCACTCCGAAAAGGATCCGGGCAATGTAGGACAATCGGTTTGGAGGATCAATAAATGTTTAACTTTTTTTGGGAATAATTTGCATCAATTATATAAGTAACTAAAGTCAGTTTTGATTTGGTATTACCTGATGGCATTAGCTTGGTTTGGTATGAATCTGGATTAATTTTCAGTCTGTAAAAGATGTGCTGGTGTACAAGGTGATTCATGTATTTCACATTGAGTACTGAGATCTGCCATTTCCTAGAGATACTTTTTTCTCCTGTTCTTGCTGTTATTTGTGTGTTTGTTTATAGAAGAGCAGTGAGTCTCCTCCATACTCTCAGCCAGGGAAAGTAGGAGGGGTCAGGGGAAGGTCAGTGGAGAGGAAACCGCGTGATGTGACTGAAAAGCAGAAACACGTCAGAACACCATCTTTAGTCAATTTTTAAAACTCTCCCATCTCTCTCTCGCTCTCACTTTGCCCTTGCCCTTTCTCTCTAGTTGCCCCTTGTTCTGCGCCATTGTCAGTGAGAAAGAGGGAAAATGTAGATTAATAGTTTTCTACAGGTAAGAGAGGCATCTCCGACGGTCTGCTTATTTGAATCCTGGTGAGGTCCCATATGCTCTGCAAAATCTGTTCCTCTTCTCCGGGAGTGTTAGCGTGTTCAGTGAAGCGACACAGCATTAAGACAGGCCTGGGCTGGGTTCCATGAATACCGCGGTACCACCAGCTGATCCTCAGCATCCACAACACATTCATCTTGTATGTGGAGCCGTGTCTAAAATACCTTCCCCAGCGAGACTTTCTGTGCCCTTGGCCAAGGGGTTTGTTCCTTATGTAATTAAAAGTCAGAGAAAAAGAATGAATCCCAAGACCGTCTTTACGAGTTTCACAAACATTCAGCTTCTGTGTTTATGCTTTTGTCCCTGAAGAAGGATTGAGGTTATGTTGGTGCCAGTGCACTTTGGAATTCTATAATAAATATTATTGTTCCTTTCTTTTCTTTGAAACATTTATTTCATGATCGTCATCATAGCCAGAGCCAGAGCCAGATTAGCAAAGTCTATGGGAAGGTGAAGCCCAGCCCAGTCAGTATTCCCTGGTTTCTGCTTATATTGAAGCATCTTTGCCTGTGAATGTCTAGTCGAGCCAATCCAATTCATCTGGAAAGACTTGAAGCAAGACATTCTTTAGTTTTCTTTTAAGATTCTCATCCTAAAGAAATTATGTTCTCTCAATTAAATGAGCATGTCACACTTACGTGTGAGTTTAATCCTAAAAATCCAATCCTGTGAAGTCATTGTTTGTTGTTTGGCCTAAACGCAGTGATTTATCATGGGATGGTTGAATTACGGAGCTGTTCTTTGACAATTGTTGCCAACTCACACTGACAGATGTCTGGGGCTGATGTCACCCCTGGGGCTGGTGGGTCTGTCAGATCGGAGGGTAGAGAAGGCTGATGAAAACATCACGTAGAGAAATGCTTAGTGAACCTAGTCAGGTTTTCTCTGCATGTGTGAATGCTAAACACTAGTTTAAAACTTCAATCTAGAGCAATCTGAATGAAGCTCTTGTTTGTTTTTCCACATATTTTTACAGAGCAGAATTTCATGTAGCAGAATGCAAGTGTGTGCAGTACCTATCATATCCATATCTTGGCTGATTTCTCTGGTAGTACTTAGGCAGTTGCAGCAGATTAAATATGTATGGAGTGATCGTGGAGCGCGGAGGCACAATTTTAGCAATAAAAAAATAATATATATATATATCCCTTAAGGCTAAGCGAATCAGGGAGTGCATTAAATATACTGTCTTTACACTGCGGTCTGATTAGTTCTTAACTACATGGATCTGTTGCACCCTAGATCATTTTCCATCATGGTTGGGTAACAATTGGTCAGTAATGGACACTGTAATTATGCGTTTTAGGAGTGGGACATTAACATAAATAAGCCATGTTTTTGCTTTTAATGAGAAAATTGTAATCGAGTCAGATTAAAATGGTAAGACTTGGAGGTGAAAGTAAGGGTAAACGTCTCGGTTACGTATGGTAACCCTCGTTCCCTGAAGGAGGGAACGGAGACGTCACGTCGGATGACCGACGAAATTGGGATCTCGCTTAGAGAGACCAATCCACTTCGAGTGTAAACTAAACGAGCTCTCGGACTCCTGTGGGATTGACATTGCTCATATCTCTAGGGTGTCATTAGCTTTGTCATTGACAGATGCACTTTTCTTTTCACCTGCTGTGTAGGTTGGGATGCCTTGTGGATACTGAACAAAATGCCTGTGGTTTCGAGTGCCTCAATCAATTCAGTTCTTTCTGTCTAGTTCGGGAATTGTTGCTCACTAGATGCCTGTGAGCTTCTTGCTATTGTTATCCATAAATGTGTGAAGAAATTGCCAGAAAAGCTGTTGTTTTCTTCCCTCGCTTATTATATTGTCATAGTAACAGCTGCTAACTATGTTTCTTAAAAAAAATAAAAAGTTTATTTATTAATTATCTTACGCTGCAATTCAAAGTACTTGGTCACTAGAAGGTTTTTAATCTTCTTTTTGTTTGTGTTATGTGTTCAAAAACACATATTTTAGGGTTTAATACATGCCATTGCACCTGAACTTAATGTCATTTTATTCTATTTTCTTTTAATATGGTTATTTTTATTAGCCTTTACTTCCTTGCAACACACAATACAATATTTATACAGTAATTGCCTCATATGAGCAGGTGTCATTGCCATCTTTGTCCATTACTACGGCAAGAAAAAGTTGTTGCGTACTTTGAAGAATACTCTTTAAAGTCATTTGTTTGTGAATAAGGTTTGTTTTTGCATGTATACAATGAAGGCGACTCAAACAAAGATGTGTTGACTTGGCGTTATTTCACAGTACCCAAACTTTTTATATATTTTCCCTTATTTAATTCAAACTGCAATTCTCCACAACTCTATTGCAATGTAATTTATTTTGCCATGCCGCTGTCGATTCAGTAGCGGTGCAGTGCCGCAGCTTAATTGTGTTTCAGGAAACACCGACATGAGTATAACCTAGGGCTGTCAAAAAAAAAAAATTAATTTTGAATATTCGTCGAATTTAAAATAAAAATCCACATTTGAATGCAAAAACTTTGCATTCGAATTTTAGGTGTAAGGGGGCAGCCTTATCAGACGATGTTAGTGTCATTGCATTATAATGTTTTTGTTAGCCTGTCCAGTTGAAGCACAACTCATGTTTTTAAATGAAAAATTTACTCTGTGGGATTGGCTTTCGGCCCTTTGTATTAAAATATATAGTTCAGTCATGAAACTCTAGATGGCGCAGGCTGACGGGTTGTTAATGTAACTGATGATATTCAGAGAGTTAAACGACTTAGTTGGCACACGCTGATTGGTTCATCCTGCATATGCAGCCAATGAGCTTACTGCCTTGCATTTATATGGCTGGCTAGCTAGTTTATCAGTAATCCTAAAAAAATAACACTGAGCCAAACACACATGCTAAAATAACAACAACTTACTGACATATGGTAAGAAATGGTTATAAAAAACTGAAACAGAAGTGAAACAAGTAGTAGGAAAGAGGAGAAATAAAAAGCGATACTTATGTCCCTTGCCGGTGTCCTGCCCGGTGGAGTCGCACGGTAGAGTTGATGGTCTTTACACTCTTCGGTCTTCACACGATCGCGACCGCTTTTTTATTCGTTTAACAAAACTCAAATTGAATTTTGCTGGCACTTGAACACACTTTCCTGTTTATCACAACAAATGGCCAAGCAAAGCGCACGACACTGAAAATCAACGCATATTTTCCGGAATGTGTGATATCACAAATATTGACGAATGGGATGAGACCTGGTTGAGTTGCACTAGAGAAGGCAATGAGTGTTATCACTATGTCAGAGACACGCTAGCTTTCCCAAGGTAGACAAACTTAGAGTGGTTACAATCATCCGGGTTATTTATCAATCAAATCAAATCAAATCAAAATTAATTTGATTTTGACGTAATATTTACACTGAAGCTCGCAGGCGGTTATGGTAAGGGATATGGCATTTCCCGACCAGGCGCCGAGTGGTGCCAATCACAGCACACACTGGCCCAGCTAACCAATCACAGCACATTTCGTATTTCAGAAGGCGGGCCTTCATTTGATACAGGAACTATTCGAGCCATTCATGCCAGACTGGGGAGAGAAGTGTTGTAATAATGTAAAATATGTGAAAAATTTGTTTTTCGAACAACCTAGTATGAGCGCCTGTTCTAGTACACCCCCAAAACAAAATCAAGACTTTGAAAAAGAGCATAATAGGACCCCTTTAAACAGTACGATGACAAATTCACTTATATTAAACTTTGAACTTTTATTAACAATATGAATAAGGAAAATATGTTTATTCGCATTATAACACAAATAAATAAACGGTCTTTGGATTTCCCCTTTCTTTAAAACAATTGTAGTTTATGGTTCATTATTAGCCTGTTAATTAAAACACATCAGCCATAAAATAGTACAATAGCAAATTCGCATAGGCTTATATTAAACATCTAAATTTTATTAACAAAATGAATAAGACGGATAGGCCATAGCCTACTTGCGTTGTAACCCAAATAAATAAGGTCTTTTCCCTCTTTTAAAACAAATGCTTAGTTTGTGGTTCATTGATTTATTTATTTGTATTTTTTTTAAATGAAAACACAGCATCAATAAAGACAAACTCACTTATATTAAACTAAGAAATTAAACTTTTATTAACAAAAGGTGCGCTTTTGGATCATAGTGTCTCGCATCACTCTCAATTCAATTAGTTTATTTGTATAGCGCTTTTCACGATACAAATCGTTGCAAAGCAACTTTACAGAAAATTAAGTTTCTACAATATATTTCCCCCCATCCCCCCTGTTTTATTTCTCAGCCCCGTCTTGGGGGGAGGCAGATGACCTTCAGGCGTTTCTCTGTGTGTACGTGTGGGCGACTTCAAGAGTTAGCAGACTGTTTGTGAATATAATCTGCAGAAGCAATGACAGCCCCACATCAATCTCTCTGCCTCCAGTCAAATGTTTGCTTTAGCTTACTTTGAGGGATTAAAATTTAATAGTGGTGAGCGGCGAAGCCCCTGAAGATATTTCCTTCGTTCTCATCAGCCTGGAAACCGTGGAAGGGGCCTACTAAACAAACAGCAGTAGATCGGAGTGTGTTTCTTGGTTGGACGTCCATCCCCCACCGCACACACAGCTGCCCAATCCTCGCACTGAAGAAAAAGAAGAATGAGGGAGAAAACGAGCAAGCTATGTCAGTGCTCAAGTGACGCTGACCCATGCCACGTGCATTAGTCTTCCTGCTCTGTTTACGTTGGACGGGTAATTATACTGGCGGGGCATGGCAGTGTTGCAGTGTTGTTTTCCGTTCACTTTTTTTTACCATGTCCTAATCTTCTTGTAAGGCCAGATAATTAATAGCGGGTCGACAGGGGAACCTGTGGTTGTCATGTTAATGGATCGGAATCAGCTTGTTGAAGCAACATCTCTCTGTTGCACACACAGTAGATTTTGTCCCAGTGAGTTGGAACTCGACATCTGATTGTCTACGGACTGATGACTCAGTATAGAAATAAAAATTTGTCTAGTAACAAAATAATCCCATTATCATTTATCCTGGATCAACATATTTGCAGTTGTTCGTTGGTGCCGTGACCCAGTTTTCATAAGCTGTTTTTTGGCCCAAGTTGTTGTGTTGAAGTAAACTAGAAATATTTTTCTAGTGCATTTTTTTTAATCACAGTCAGCTGTGCATCAAATTATTTATTGCATCAGATTAGTTATTGAAGGCATTGGCTTGCTGTTATGGATGTATTGTTTAGAGTCACTCAACACGGTGGCAATGCAGTTTTTCTCTTACAGGAGAATCTAGACTTTGGCTGCAAACTGGTTTGCATCACCTTTGATGTGCAAAAGTTGATATTTCGCCCAAAGGTATAAGACTCACAGTCAGATTTAAAGGATATACTGTGCATCTATTGGTCAGCGCAGAGTGTAATGCTTAAAAAAGCCCTTGGGCACACTTAAAAAGGTCTTTCACGATCTGTCACATATAGGCACAAAGCCAAACCTTCATTAGCTCACAGCAGTGCAGCCAGATTGAGAAAAGGGATTTAGGGCAAATGTTCATTTTAGGTCCAGTCTACTGAATGTTATAGAAGTAAAGGAGTTCTGTTTTGCTGAGAGAAGAAAGGAGCCAAGTGCATTAGTGTTGCTTAGCGGTTGCCACACTACTGTATGTGCTTTTCATTCTTATAACAAAACTCAAAAGGCTTCTTAAAACCTCTTATAGGAGTGGGAGGTATGACCAAAATCTTATATCACAATATGAGTCAGACTATTTACAGTAATGCTATATTTCACAATATAGTTATTTTTGCAGAAACATTCAAGAAGAAATGTTAATATAATAATATAATAAATATCAATGTGGTGTAATACACATTTGTGCACATTACAGTGAAAAAAAATGGTAGGTGTTATCATTTTTGTAAATATTTTTTCTCTTTTTAATGTGAACTTGAAAGATTTCAAACCAAAAGATCAGCTTATTTATAACAGATGACTGATATATCTGGCCGTCGTGCAAAAACAGCTTCATGTTATGTAAGACATCATTTGAACACAGTTGAATTCTATATTAATGAGACAAGTTGTTATGTTGCTCAGAAACTGTAAACAACTAAACTTGCATTCACCATGTTAATGACAAGTTCTACCTTGTCTGGATTTGTTTGTGACATTTCTCACTGTATTTTTGCATTATTCCACGATTCATCATTGCTCTTGTGTATAATTTCAGTGAGAGTATTAACAGGTCACTGCATTCACACTGCTCCCTTTTTGTTTTTCCCTTGGAAGAAAGACATTAACTTATCCCAAACACTTCTTATTCAGGAAATCTGAACAGTTTATATTTTGCACTTGAGGTTTAGATGCTGTTCCATTTAGATTATAATTACCATTTAGATATAAATGTGATCATCCTCCTCATGCCAGTTACATTTCATAGCAATCAAGTTTGTAATACTTCTCAATGGCCATCTCATCATTTATAAGGAAATACTCAATGCCGTAACTGAAAAATCACATTATTTTCTATATAGAGCCACAGGTCTGTTGTGTCAGTGTGAAAGTGTTGTCCCCGTCTCCCATCGCAGTTATGGTGCTCGGGCCCTGCAGATGCTATATGTGTGAAACAGACCTCAAATGAGATAATGCTGAAAAAATAAATAAAACATTCTGACTGTTTTTGATTGGCTGATGAATCTTCACACTTTGGATGCTGCTAACATTGCTTATGAAACCTTTTCACTCGAAATGTTCCTGTTGCAACACTTATTTGTCTTTTTGCTATAATTTCCTGTGACTTGAACCAAAGCGCCCCACTATGAATGCATAAAACACGTCATCGCGATTTAAGTCTAGAAGGTGAAGGTTTAGGCGGTATTTCATTAAACAGAGTTCCTGTTAACCTGACAGACTTTCTGTGGCATCTTCTATTTTTACAAGATTTTTGTCATTGCTAATTATTCTAGTTTTGCCTCATTGTCACTACTGAGGAGCAGGAAGCGAGGACTTGATGCTAACTGCTACCGTTTCCTTCTTTTGTCACAACAGGCTCCAGGGCCCAGGGCAGACTTTTGTCCATTGGCTTTATCTTCACATTGCGTAATCAGGTCATTGCACTTT
Source organism: Sinocyclocheilus rhinocerous (assembly GCF_001515625.1). NCBI lineage: Eukaryota > Metazoa > Chordata > Actinopteri > Cypriniformes > Cyprinidae > Sinocyclocheilus > Sinocyclocheilus rhinocerous. The sequence continues at coordinate 130,308 of NW_015642825.1, forward strand.
TGGCTCTTAAACTAAAAGAGAAGCTCATTCTAATTGGGCCCAGCTGGAAACATGTGAAACATAGCAGAACTTTCTGCCTGACTTCCACACTTCCTGTGTGACAAAACGTGGTTGTTGTTCTTCAGTAGTCCACAATGAGACATAAAAGGGTTAGTTCACCCAAAAATGAAAATTAGGCTGTTTTACTCACCCCCGAGGCATCCTAGGTGTATATGACTTTCTTCTTTCAGACGAATCCAGTCTGAGTTATTTTAAAAATTGACCTGGCTATTCAAAGCTCGATCATTGCAGTCAGCGGGTGTTGTAGTGCTTCAGTCCAAAAGAAGTGAAATAAAAAGCTCACCGGCGCATGCGCAGCGCTGACCTCATAATTCATCCGCCCGGAACTGCTTCTGTGTACAACAGTGAGCGCAAGCTACATTAAAGTGATTATTACGTTTTGAATATGGATATTTTTCTTACAAAAACGCATCGATTCGCTACAGGAGGCCTTTGTTCACCCCCCGGAGCTGTGTGAGACACTTTTTTTTTATGGATGGGCGCTTTTTTATTTCACTTCTTTGGACTGAAGCACTGCAGCACCCGCGGACTACAATGATCGAGCTTGGAATAGCCAGGACAATTTTTAATATAACTCCGACTGGATTCGTCTGAAAGAAGAAAGTCATATACA